>NC_053154.1:233500312-233667812 GCF_016835505.1 Polypterus senegalus
ATCGCCTTTTGACGACAGTCGCGGTGGGTCTTGTGTAGACTGGTGAGAGATCCTCGCCATTAATCGGCTGTGATGGCACTGTCAGTCCTCTACTCGTGTGCGTGTCTTCATAATCCGGGTGAGAACGACACGTTCATGATATCAAAAGTCTCAGCTCTTAGCGTGCTATCTGCTCCTGAAAGCACTTCCCCAGGGCTTCACCCAGCCGGTCTGGGGCGTGCAGGAGGTCATTCATATATTATATGCCTTAATATTATTTTGCCCGTGGTGTAGAAAAGGGGTCCGTGTTTGCACTTGTCTGGGCTATAGCGCTGAGAGGGGAGGATGAAAAAATTAAAAGTGCTCACTTTGACTTAAGGCAGAAGCGCAGTCAGCAGGTTCCTTTCTATGCAGCGGGGCAGGAGACCACAGTAAGCGAGGCCAAATTTTGCAGACACGTGCTCATGATATCAAAAGTCTCAGCGGTTTGTACCCTTTGGAGGTCATTCATATATTATATGCATTTGGTGATATACGTCCGCACCTATTTTATATATATATATCAAAATACCCCATGTTCCCTGGACCGGAGACCGGAGAAGTAGTGTGTTAAAGAAGTAATGAAAAGAAAAGGAAACATTTTAATAATAACGTAACATGATTGACATTGTCATGAGTGTTGCTGTCATATATATGCCTGCCTAAATAAGTCACCCTCGCTTTGCTCTTACTTTATTTACCGCTCATTTAATCACGGCTAGTGGCGGAAAAATTATAAAATGGAAGGAGGATGGCGGAAAAATTATAAAATGGAAGGAGGATGGCTTTACCAAAACAATTATTGATGGCGAATCGATTATTCAAGCTTGAATTGGTGATGTTTTTCTGTGTTAACCTCATATTTTTTCATACTTCTTCTCAAACTAAGGTGGTGCGAGGGTAAAATGAATCGGGATGCTGATCAAAGTAATCGGTGTACCAGGAAATCATGCATTGACAAAAGCTCCCTGTGCTTGTAATGCAAAGTGTGATTAAATGCATTATTTTTAAGCGTTATGGAGCACATGCATGAAGCTTCTCAGCTGTGCTTGTGCTAAGAAAAGGAAAGATTTTAAAAATAACGTAACACGATTGTCAATGTAACCTTTTGTAAGTAGTGCCTGGAGGATTCAGTGTGGAGAAACTCTATAGAGACAGCGTGTGTATTAACTTGTGGATTTTTCTGTGAGTATTTGGTGGCAGTCTGACTAAGTTGCTTCGGAAGACGGCGTTAGCTGTAGAGCTCAGCTCAGAGCCAAATGAGATGAATGGGAGGGGGGATGATGATGTGACTCCCCCACCCGCCTTAACTGTCAATCCCCCACAAACACAGTCTCGGAATTTGCAAGCACACCCCTTCACCTACAATTTTAACTTAGTTATAAAGTGATCAAAACTCTCGCTTATATCCCTCGCCCTCTCATTAAACTTGTATCCCACATTACCTGTGGGCATGTGAAACGCCAGCGGTAGCCTGTCTATGAACTTAATTTAAAGTTTAGGTTTACACCTTGCTTTCTTTCCGAGGTAGCAGCAGTTATGAATATGGTAGTATATGCCACTCGCTCGCTTCTTATTGTTTCGCTGCCTTCTCAATTATATAATGCATGTTTTCTTAAGGGCTTTTTTGGTGGTCTTCCTGGTTTTCTACGCACTGCGTTGACAGTCAGTTCACATGATTACGTGAGAGGCGTGATGATGTCACACGAAACTCCGCCCCCCCACGTCATTGCCAGCTCAACTCCATTACAGTTAATGGAGAAAAATACCTTCCAGTTATGACCATTAGGCGTAGAATTTCGAAATGAAACCTGCCCAACTTTTGTAAGTAAGCTGTAAGGAATGAGCCTGCCAAATTTCAGCCTTCTACCTACACGGGAAGTTGGAGAATTAGTGATGAGTGAGTGAGTGAGTGAGTGAGTGAGTGAGTGAATGAGTGAGTGAGGGCTTTGCCTTTTATTAGTATAGATAAATAGTGTTTTTACATACATAATTTCAATGAATCTTACCTAATATCTAAGAGAATACAAAGGGATTATGCTGTATAACTGCAGGGAATATTTATAAACAGTGTGGGAGAGTTTATAAGGGCTTAAAATATATTAAAATAACCATACAAACATATGGTTTCTACTTCGCGGATTTTCACCTATCGCGGAGGGATCTAGAATGCAACCCCCGTGATCGAGGAGGGATTACTGTACAGACTGTTCCCTTTAGTGGACATTATGCAAAAATAAATGAGATCACCACACCTTCCCTGAAATATTGCATTTTAAAATTTTTTTCTTACTTATTACACATTTTATATATCCATCTATTTTCTAACCCGCTGAATCCGAATACAGGGTCACGGGGGTCTGCTGGAGCCAATCCCAGCCAGCACAGGGCACAAGGCAGGAAACAATCCTGGGCAGGGTGCCAACCCACCGCAGGACACACACAAACACACCCACACACCAAGCACACACTAGGGCCAATTATGTAACAGACGAAAATATAATAAGTACTGAACAAAAACAAGCCTTAATGTGGCATGTTTTACTTTGCAAAGATGTTTTTTAATTTAAGTAATTTTTAGGAAATTCTGTGTGAGAAATGACATGGTCACAGGGTGAAATGTGCCAAATTAAAGAACTTTGCCCCTAATGCAAAAGGCAGGAGCAAAAAATATCAATTAATAATTTAACATGCATTAGTGGTACTACCATGGTGCAACTTTGCTATAACTCTCCGTAAACTGCTATGATATATTTTAATGTCTATTCAAAAATTACAAAACTGTGTTTGCTATATTTTTATTGGAATGTAGCAAGTATTTACTTTGAATAATTTAATGTGGTTTTAGGTACATTTGCATATAATTTGCAAACACCTATTGCGATAGCCATGCCTGTCTGTCTTTCTCGCATGAAAGAATTGGTTCCCCCACCCGTTCCTTAAGGATAAATTTTGTTGAAATGCGCGCATTTACTATTCAAAGAAATTTGTTGAGACACTTAAATTTTTGTTGCAATATCTTATCACTAGAATTCTTGAAGCCTGCAAAAATATTCGTAATGCCAGGCCACCTTAAATTCCCTTGCACCTCCTCATCAGCGTCTGTGTTTTGCAAATGTGTCAATCAGCACCAGCAGCAACAGCTTGCTTTCCCATCCTCCACCAAGGCAACTGAAGTCAGACACAAAATTCTCGCAGCTAAAGTCTGTGCATCTTCAAGTGAGGTGTCTGGAATTGCTTAGGGTTATATATTGTTATTTGAAATACATACATTTCATGTGTGTTCTGTGTCTACAACGATCTTTGTAAATGTAGGATGACAGGAAACACTAGAAAAGAAATGTTGAACACATAACTAAAACAGAATTTGTTTTTATATGCTATAGTAATAACGGCAAAATGCTGATGTGAATTGTATAATGTATGAAGACTGAAGTCCAAATATCAAATAAACACTTTCACAAAAGGTATAAAAAACAAGTATGCTTTTATTTAAGAATAAAACCAAAGAAAAAGAAATTGTTCAATTTACATGTTGCTGTTAATGTGTAAAAACTGAAGCCCAAATATCAATTTAATACAAAATAAAAACGTCTGCTTGGCTGGTGCAAAGGTAAGAACTGCTATTTCATAGTCAAGAAACTGCTGGTTTGATCCCGGGTTCTCCCTGCATTTAGCATGTTGAGTAGTGAACTATTATTATTACTATTATATAATGAAAACCTACATTTTATTTGTTACCACTTTTTATTTGTTATCACTTCAAGCACTGTATGGAATCATATGTGTTAACTGCTGCAAGAATTTTTTTTTTTCCCCATTCCCCAATCTTTCGATGATGAGGATGAGATTAGGCATGCATTGAACAATTGAGGATAGCCATACATACTGCACAAGTGCCCCATTTTGGGACTTTGAAAATCTGGTCACCTTGTCATGTATTCAACTGATGTCCATAAATAGCCTGTCACAAAAATAAAATTTTCCTTTCACTTCTGTTATTCCCAAGCATTTGTCACAACCAGATAGCTAAATAGTACCATTTCATGAAAATTACTACTGCTTGCCATGCTCAAGCAATGAAGTTTTGTTTTCTTTACTTATGTTAATGTTCTACTGCATATTCTCACTGTGTGTGAATATGTGTGTGTGTGTGTGTATTTATATGTGTGTGAGTGAGAGTGCCCAATCAAAAAACAAACTCCAGTGTTCATTTGTCCTTTCAGTGTGCAAAACAGCACCTACTTTAGTCTCTGATTAAAAAATAATACGTTGTTTGGTTGTCATGAAAATCATACTGAACTGATGTCAATTTTTAAATTAGAAAAAAAGAAATGTTTATTGGTCCGGAATTGCCTCACATGTATGACTGATTAATAACTCGCATGGATTGTTATGCAAATAGATGTAAGTTGTAGCATGGTGTCCCACATTGGCTTATCAGCCATGCACCATATAACAACTCCTTCAAGAAAAACACAGTCCACAGCAACATGGTGCACACTGTAGTTGCAGTGTCAGAGTGTCCCATACACAATCTATTGGACTTACTATAGGTCCTGAGTCATTGCTGGCATTTAACAGACTAGAGTACGAGGTCAGGCAATGCCCTGATGAAAAATAGCAATGGGCAGGTCTGCCGTAAAAGGTGGAATGGTGGGTGACAGAATATTCACAGCTTTATTTCCCATGAAGTTGAAAATGTCTCTTTAAATCAATCCTGTTGGAGTCTCACACCAGGACAGCAACTGCTTAAAACTGAAAAGTAATGTCTAAATTTTGAAGTTGTTCCTGCAGTCATCATTGCCAAAGAAGATGTTATACTCATTGCTAGGCATAAAATGATGCCATCTTTTCTGCAGTCCACACTGATGAAGAGTAGCAGTTATGGTAATGTATGGTTTGCTGCCTCTGTGTTCTTTATTAATGGTTACAGTCATTCTTTAATGAGCCTTTCTCTCACACCCGCATGAAGAGTTGCATTTTTATATAATGTGAGATACAGAAACATTTTTTAAAGCCTATGAAAGGTGTGATACAGAGAGTGATGAATTGATGTCTTATATAAGATGTTTTGTAAGGATTCGAAGCTCCACTGAACTACAAGCCATTTTGGACAAATATGGAAGCCCTAAGGCAATATTCAGTCTTCCCAGAATTTGCCATCCTGTCAAAATTGCTGTAAGACAGTGTTCTCAAACTCTGGTCTTGGAAGGCCGTATTGGCTACAGGTTTTCATTCTAACCCTTTTCTTAATTGGTGACCCATTTTTGCTGCCAATTAACTCATTTTCCTTTCATTTTAATTGACTTGTTTTTTAAGATTTGTTCTCCTGAATTGCTTTATTTCTTTACTTAAATGGCACCCAAACAGAAACGAAATGTTAAGTGAGTGAGCCAACAGAAGACCAACTAACTCAGGGCCTCCAGCTTCAACCAATTTCACTCCAACCAGTTGCTTAATTAAGTGCCAAGTCTTGTTAATTAAATTTGTTCTTTATTTCCATGGCTTGTTTCTGTTCTCATTGTGCAATCGCACACATTTTGATATTTTCTTTTCTAAGAGTACTGCTAAAATGTTTTAGGGACCTAAGCAGATAGCATTCCTGAAACCTTCATCTTTGTTTATTTTCAGATATTGTATAAGGGATACAGTTTCCTGGTCATGTTTTGGCTCATTTTGTATTTCATTACTGTTTTGCTGCTAATTAAGGAAAAAGAAACAATTGAGAGGTCTAAGTCTTCAAGAGCAAGTCAATTAAATTAATTCAAAACAAGTTAATTAGTGGCAAAACCAGGTCACTAATTAAAAAAATGGTTAAAATGAAAACGTGCAGCCACTGTGGCCCTCTAGGACCGGAGTTTGACCACTGCTGTAAGACAAAGTATTAAAAGTCACTTGTTAGAACATCTAGGAATTTCATACTTTCAATGCATGTTGTAATATGTCAGGTGTGAAACTCAACAGTGGCTTCAATACAAAAATTAGTTGCCAAGGCTACTGTGATGTCTAGAAACAAGAATCAGCCTGGTTGCGAAATCTAAAAAAAATCAGGGGAGAGGCAACTTGAAAATCCCTTGGCATAAATAACAAAAAACAAAGTTCCTTAATGGATAAAATTTCTTCACAATCATGGTAAATATTAAATTGACACATGAATTTGCATTCTAAAGTAAAGAATATTTAAAAAATGAATAGGCTGCTCTTGTTTTTTTTTAAACTAAACATTTTATCAGATTTTGATCTGTGATTTGACATTATACAAATATATTGCAAAACAGAGTATCTATATCATTTTAAGAAGGAAAAAAGTAAAATGTTTTGAGATTCACTCATTTTAAATGGAGATTCTCTTTGTGCTTCACTTCACTACTTGTCTTCCTCTGTAGTACACTTAAGGAGCAGGGGAATGGAAACACTTCAGTGTGTCATCGACAGGTTCCATTATGAACATTTCATGTTGATGCTCAGATGTGAATTGCTTTCTCTGTTCTGTAGACAACCAGACAACATAAAAAAGTCACACATACAGTCAGTTATATATCTTTACTATGCAGAAACATATTTTGTTATTTCACAATGATTTTGTTTACTGGTGCTAACTGAGAGCAGAGAGGGTGATCAAGAAACATATCCTTACCTAAAGAAAATTGTACCAAGTATCTGTAATACAGTTGATTTTTCTAGTTTACTTTTTTGTCAAATGCATGCCTCAGAAACATGAAAGGCACATTTTTAAGCCAAAGCTTTTGCTACTTTAGCGTGGACATTTTCAGTAAGTTTTAAGACTTTTTTTCCACAGTGGGACCCCTGGACCCATAAGTTACATTGTAATATGTAAATGTGGCTAGTTATTTTTTTAATTTTTAAAACATGCCTCACTTTAGATTGCATCTTCATGGGGAAATTAATGTATATAGTACCATGATTGTGAAGAAATAATTTGGACTTGAAAAATATCAAATTTATTCTTTAATATTCTTGCAGGTAAGATCAAAAGAAGTTAAAAAGTTTAGCCAAAAACATAACATTTAACAAAACTCAAGTCCTCAATTCAGTAAGAAAAATCCAACAACAATGGTAAACTTAAACACAAAAGAAACAGAGGAAAGAGAACTTACAAGCTATTTTTTAAATAATCCAAATATAAAGAAAAGCTGAACAAGCATGAGAGAACCTCTAGCACTGACTTTTCTATCATCTTACAGTATATAAGGTTGGGGGTGGTCACACAGCCACAGCTTCAGGAGGTCCCACACCCTATGCTAAATATAAATGGGACAAGTGATATAACAAATGTTTACTGAATTAATAAAAATAATAAATACATAAACATAAATATGCAAAATACTTATTAAAGAATCATAAAATGCAAAAGGGAGAAAGACAAAATATTTTTAAATAAAATGTACAATGGAATGCATACAAAACAATAAAAGGAAATAATACCAGCCAGGGATGACACTCTGGATTATAACATAATGCCTTGACTAAAGTCAGTGTTCAGTAGTCCAACATGAAAGAAATAGAATTGATTGATTTTGAACATTGATGTTCAAAAACACTAAAATGTCTTTGAGTATAGCAGTTCTTTAAGGAAATGTGGGCCCCAGTTTATTCAAAGCACAGTGCAAGACTGATCAGTAACGATTGGAAATGGCAGATTTCAGTAATTGTAGGTAAATGTGGCATAACTAATCATTGAATCCAAAAATAAGCAATTGCTTTTTCACATTTGACTTTGGTAGTGCATATTTGATTATATAATTTCATAAATTGTCATTAAGATTGCATGACTAAAAGGAAGTAAGACTTTGACTGCCATGATAAACTAAATGATATTTTCTTGAACTACTTCAGTTTGAATAAGATGTTGGTGTTTTGAAAAAAGAAAAATATAATAAAAATCCAGTATATGCTAAACCTTAAAACCTTTACGTAATTTCAGCACCTTTAATAAAAAGTGTATAGTGTGTTATTATAAAAGGTTTGTAAAATTCAAAGTTGTGGTGAAATGTTAGTGATCTTGTACACTGAGCTTTCCATTATTTCTTTATCATTTCTTATTTGTTGACCACTCTAAATTTAACTTTGTTTTTCATAATGAAAGGTGGCTGAAGTGCTTGAAGTTGTTGTGATGTAAGTGCCAGTTCTGTTCTGTAAAATCACATATAGTGAAATCAAAGAAAACATGTAGCTTATCCTTTCTATGGAATCATAGTAATTCAAATTTAATGCAGATGGACAGGTTTATTTGATTTCCTAAATCTGAACAAATCACTAGACCTCCCTCCAATAGTTCTACCTCTCTACATTGCTGCATTTTAAATCTTCAGATTTGGGATGCCTAACTTTCCACACCTTGTATACTTTGAAAGTAAAGACAGCATAAAACATGGTGTTAAGACAAGCATACATTTAGGTTAAGTGGTGAAAGGGGTTTATCTTTTGACATTAAAAGGACTAGAACCAGCTGAAGAGTTTCAAAGAAGTGTTTGTTACCATATAATAATTTTTTATTGTCATAGCATAAGTGTCACACTTTTAAAATGGTTATTAAAACACTTTCTTTTAAAGCATGGCACAACTGTGTGTTGGCTGGGCTATAAATTAGAATATTATTTTTGTAAGTATGTTGGTTTACGATGGCGTCTAACTTACTGAGAATTCTGTAATTGCTTCATTTTGATGCCTTTGTTCACATATTATATATTACCCACAGGCTATTTAGTGAAAAAAGTCAGATATATCAACCAAATCTGTTAGTCTTATTATCTATTGCTGTGAAGCCCCACAACCATGCTCTCACCTCCCGTTTTGTCATTAGCCAATGTTTTATATTTTAACCTAAATGCAGTGTTCATTATAAGTCTTAATTAATGTTTTATTTCACCTATGAACCAGCATTGTAGTTACTCCATGTTATGTATCACTTGTCACCAGTCACTTATTACTCGTTGCTCATCATTTTCCACCCATGTTGCATTACTTGACAGTCATCACTGCTCATTACCTGTTAATCATCACACATCTCTGCTCACTTTGTCACTCTTCACTTTTCATTTATATGTATCATTTGACATCAGTCACTCATCACAACTTATATGCTCATCCCTCATCAGTACTGACTTGTTGTTCAGCATGCAAAACGTGTCACTTTTCAATGTCTGTCTTTTTTACAGAAGTAGTAGTAGTGGCAGTGATATCAGGGTGTGAATAAGAGGAAGACTTAAGTCAATTAACTATATGTGCAATATCCTTGATTTATTCAAATATCACTCAAGTGCTTTTTTAAATAAATATGGTGCAATAGAGCAGCCTCAGATATTAGAAGCATTGAAAAAGGGAAGGGAAAGTATTTTATAAAATCAAAAGGTTTTATTGAAATTTATGTTTTTTTACTCCAATGGATGTATTCCACAGTTATCCTTAAGATCCATGTAATTGCTTTATTGTGCATTCAGCTTATTTACCTATCTGTCATACTGTTTGCATCGCATTATCGTGTTTGCTACTTGATTCTGATTGACTTTATTGGGAAAAAATGGTTTACGTGAAACATGGTCAGAAATGAGTGCTGTATAATGAGTAATGGGCGAGTAGTGATAATTGACAAGTGATGTGTGATGAATGACAAGTGAATAGTGATGAATGAGGAGTGACTAATGATGTGTGAAAAATGAAACTTTATGAATGATAGTTAAATAATGATGAGTAGTGAATGATGTGTCAATGAAAAGTGGTGAGTAACAAGTGAGAACTGATACGTGATGAGTAAGTAACTAATGAAACATAACATATGGTATATCATATAGAGTAATACTGTATTAGGTAATGGAAAGTGTGACTGTGCTTAGATAGATAGATAGATAGATAGCTTATTATAGGGTAATAGGATTATTCTGAATTAGGCCACACTATCTATGAGTAGACTGCACCTTGTTGAATTTTCTAATAGCCTTCATTTTATTTGTTTGCACATGAAAAAAATGTTTTTGTTGAACAACATTGAATAATGGCATAATTAATTTCTACTCATACTTTGTTTATTGAGGCAGCAGTAGTGCATTCATTGCTAGGCTTTTAGGATGTGGGAGGATATGGATGGAAATCCCCCATTACACATACATACAGAAGATGGTGCAAATTCCACACAGCCAATGCCTAGGCTTGGATTTAAACAAAGTGTGTAGCTCTAAGGCAGAGACACAAAACACGGCCTAACACACCGGATGATGTCTTGATATATTTTACTAGTCATTTTACTTCACTAGTTATTTATTTTGTATACCATACTAGTTTAGTTTGATTTGTTTTCAGAACTTAGCGTAGTAATTCATTTTTCTTGTACTGCTACCTGATGAACTACATTTATAGGAAACCGCCTGTTTTGCCGTAATATGTGTCCCTCCTCATTTTCCTGAGTGCTTTCGTCTTTCTGTTCACTTGATCTACATTAAGGGTTTTATAAATATTGCACGATGAAAATGATGATAAGTTATCCAATGAAAAACATTTTTCATTTTACTCTGTCATCCATGGCTGCTTGACTTTTTTTCCACTTAAATTCTCTAACCCAGTTTTCTCTGTGGGTGGTAGACTATTGCTAGTGGGTCATGGGTTCCTTATGTTAGTGGGGTGGGATGGGTGGTGAAATGGGTTGTGGTGGGTCGTGAGTGTGCTGCACAATGGGTCGCGGCAAGTTGCAGTAAAACTGTTTTGACGATCTTGCACCATTTACCTAGGCTCCCACCCCCCCCCTTACAATCCACCAAGGGAACAATTAGGCTCGATTTAACAAGAGGGTCCCCCAATGGGTTGCAAAGACACTTGCATGGGAAAAATGTTGAGAAACACTGCTCTAACTGATGTCTTTATTTTCTCTTTAATCTCTTTGTGTCATGATCTTTTGGATTTAATTTTTTTTCCCTTTATCCTTTGATCCATTTTAAGTGTTCCTAAGCTGGTGAGCGCTTTATTTGGCAGGGCTATTTCATACCATATGCTGTAAAAAGCTTGATTCCAGTTTTTTACATGTGCCTATTATTTTTTTCTGTCTAAAATGGAATACTTTTAAATCAGAAATCTTTTTTATTGTGCATATTTTGTTGTTCTGTTCTGGGTTTAAAGTAAGCACCACAAAAGACACAAGTGACAGGTGTGTCATATTATTTAATCAACTTAAGCCCGATTTCTGTTACCTAAATTACTGCAGTGTAGATGAAATAAATAATTTTTTTATTGCAGACCTCTCTACTGTGCTAGGTAAGGTTGAGATATAAGTGAGGACTGAACATGAGCCTCAGTGCTCTTTTGTATTGCAGAATCTATCAATCAGTCAGTGAGTGTCATTTTCCCCTTTGAAAACTGGCAAGAATCTACTGTAGCATGTTATGGATAACAATATTTTTTCCTGAAAGAGAGTTGAGCATGACACTTATGCACAGCTCATAATCAGCCTTAGCTTTGCATATTTATATAATTAATATAATTTCTTCATCCACTGCCTTTCTAACCCATAAATTTGATGAAACCTCACTAAATGCTTTGGTAATGAATGGGAGTTTTTTCTGTCACAGCCAATTTTATGTTACTGGGAAGTAATCAAATGAAATCTAATGAATTCTTGTAGGCTGCTCATTTCAGTATATTATTTGACTCTTTTTAAACTGAATATCCCAACAATCACAATGCAGAAAACTTGAAATTGAAGTAGGAGACTCAGCAGATCCTATACAATCGTTAAAAAGTTGTGAACCCCATTTTCACATGCAGTGCTATGAATAACTTTTTATAAATAGTATCCCAATACACAGCCTACATCAGAGAAAAATATTAAACTTGGTCTTTTGAGAGGTGAAAGTCATGAGGGGTTATAACTTAAATGTGCTTCTACTGTGTACTCCACTCTGCATTGTGCAGGGAAATCTTTTTGAAGAGATTTTTGTTTCACTGGATAAAACAAGACTGTCATGCTTTATCTTTTGCCTTTAAGCATTTTTTTTCTGAAAATGTAAGTTTAATAATTTAGGATAAGATCCACACTGTCAAACCTCAAGATTTCATACACTGTATATTAATACATGTTCAATTATTTTATTAAAAACAAACTTTTTTTTAATTGTATTAATTTTATCTAAGAAATACTGTGTTCTTTATTGTTTCATTATGCTTTATAAAGTTTGTGTTTTTTCTGAATTAACAACAACTTTAACATATTCTATAAACTTTTAGATCAAGATCCAAATTTGAAATTAAGTAGTCATTTTCGCATGTAAATGGCAGACTGATTCAACTAAAACTGTTTTAATATGTTTTGACATCCTGACAGTAACAAAATATACAATATTGTAAACCGTATATTTAAATAACATTTTTTTTGCAAGTTAAGAATCCTGTTTGCAATATACACACGCACAGCATTAAGAAATTCACAGTATAACAATTAAAAAAGATTCCCAATGTTTTCCCTACAATTTTTTATTGTATTTTCCTAGTCCTAGGGCATTGTACCTTGTTATCCATTATGGATGCAGTGAGAAGTCAAGCAAAATGACACCTTTTATTGGCTATTTAAAAAGATTACAATATGCAAGCTTTCGAGGCAACTCTGCCCCCTTTTTTCAGTCAAGATGTATTTTCCTGTTAGATTTAATGTTTAGTCTTGTTTTAATATGAAGTAACATCATCATTATACAATTAAATTATGTTTTAACATAGTGAAGTTATTAAATGTGCAGTGTTTCCCTTCTTCTTATGTAAAGGTTTAGCTGGCAAGTACATTATTTAGCAGTTACTGTTTAATAGCTGTATGTTAAATGCTTCTAATAATTAAAAAAAGCTCAAATATCTTCTTAACAGAAATAATGTATACAGGAAAATGGCACCATGAAATTAGATATTGTAAAGTTATTTGGATGTATTGCAAAAAAAAAAAATAAATAAAAGGTGTTAAGAAAGATTAAAGTATTACATGATAAACACAAAAATGAACACAAAAAAATTGAGACTTCACAGATTGCTGTATCCTTTAAGTTGTCATTACAAGGGAAGTTAAAAGTATTTGCATTTCCCTTTGGTGTAAAGGTTATTTAGCACCTCATTGAATCCTTTACAGACAAACACGATAGTGTTTTTAAAGCTGGGTTATTTGTGTAGGTCAGGGGATGTTTCTTACACTACTTTCTTATCCTGGGTAAGATCAAAGTAGCATATGCTATATGATGAGAGAAGCTATCAACTTTTCATCTCTTGATAGTGACTCAATACAGATGATCGGTGACCTGCTGAACTCACAAATTCCTGTTTGCTTACAAAAAAATGTTTTTATTATTCATAGTGGATATTCTATTTTGCTACATTCCTTTATGCTGTTTTGTTATATTATGAAAAGCCTGCCTCAAGTGATATTTTACATTTCACTTATACTCTTATCCTCATTTAAATTTAATTTTTTTTTTTCTTGCTCAGGTGATTTTTTTTTAATAGAATCTTGCAACAGCAATGCCATCAAGACTTTGCGAGAAAGTGAGTGCAAGAAAAAAATACACTTTCATGCAAGGAACTGAGTAAGAAAAAAAGAGCCACATTACAAATGAGTTCACATATACAGTAGTTTGGAGCTTTCCCCCTCGTGTCTGGCAGTTATTGTTTGGAAACCAGATGACAAGATTGATGCTGCATTGTAAATCACTGTAGCTCTGTCATGCTCGGTAACAGGCATCAGTGGACCTTTCCCTATCACATATCTATCTTCCATAGAATGGAGATTAATAGGATAGTGCTCTATTCTTAGATTTGTTGGGGGCAGTTGCTTCTTGACCTTCTGTAAATAATTAGATCTGTTCGCTAGCAGCTCATTCTTTGCTTCTGGCTTTATATGAACAGAAAAAAAAAAAATAAAAAACAAAAATCCAATGATAAATATAAAATCGTAGACCTTTTCCCCTAACATTTTTTTCTAGACAGGGTTCAAGAATGACTTTGGTTTGTTGACCTGCTGTGAAAATAAACACACATTTATCTTGCTTAAAACAATTGTAATAATAAAAAAAATCTTGTCTAGCATATATTTAGAAATTAAATTACTGGTGCAGTAAGTTGCGCACGGTAAGACACTCAGAATATAAACAGTAGTGTCCCCAGACCTCTACCTTTGGAAGACTGCATCTATAATCACCTACTGCATTAGAGTAAATATAAATGCTGACAGTGTGAGAAGAAGTACAACTTTTTGCTTTGATAGCAGCAAAGGAAAGGTGCCTTGCTGAACTCATGTATCAAAATCACTTGTACAGAATCAGGCCACTGTCTTTAAGGGCAAATCCCAACTATAGTGTTCATTAAGCTATTAGCAGGAGAATACTTTGATGCGATACAAATGGTATTCTGTAGGAAAGAAAAAATAAAAATCAGATCAGTTCAGATTTTTTTAACAGCAATTCTCAAATATAAAAACAAGCATCATTAGGTGGCCTTTGACAATAAGAACAAAATATAGTGCTGTAAGTGCTTGCTCAGACCCTCTTGTAGTTATTTTCATAAGGCTTGAACACTATTGTGTAAACAGTACTTTCAAATTTTAAATAGTTTAAAATTTGTTCTTTGTTATTTTGTGTTCTTACAGAAAAGTTGAAAGTAACTGGGGCTATTTTGTGTGTATCATTTAATTTTCACATCTTAACTTCTGCTTCGTAAAGTAAACCACTAATTAGGTGTAAAGTTTTACTCTTCATGTAATTAATCACAGAAGACAAGTTTCATAGTTGCCTTGTGAAAAGGTATTATAATATCTGTGTTCTAACAGTTTGTAAGATACTGCACACAGCAAAACATAATCAAAGGCTTGGACCCAAGGGCCTTACAGTTATTTATATTTTCACAAAATTGACTTAAATTACAAGGCCCAGAGTATTGCTCTCTCCCTTTTTTTTGGCGTATAATTTTCAAAGCCTCAAATGCAAATCTATTCTTTAAGAAACATGGCACACACCCAAGCTGTTATCAAGCTGTCAGATTATATTTTTGAACAGAAAAAAAGACTGCTGTTTCTTTTTTTCATGAAAGGCTAAATTGAGAATTGTGCATAGATAAGGCATCTTAACTCTTTTATTAGATATATAAGCTGTTCCAATTTTTACACTACAACATGGAGTCTTAATAACTCTTATAATCATGTGCTTTAATATTTTTTATGTTATTTATTTTTGTAAATTAGGATTTGCTATAAATGTACTTATTTAACCTTGCAACATTTTTTCTTTGGGTGAAATTA
Source organism: Polypterus senegalus (assembly GCF_016835505.1). NCBI lineage: Eukaryota > Metazoa > Chordata > Cladistia > Polypteriformes > Polypteridae > Polypterus > Polypterus senegalus. Next base: position 233,515,605 of record NC_053154.1, read on the forward strand.
TAATGTGCTGTTAATGTTGTTTGAAATAGTTAAGGTTTGAGTTTATTTATGGTTTGTAAGTTAATTTTATGGTGCAATTAGATGGGATACCATAGTATTGCTTATTAATTTGTTTTGTTTTGCCATTCTCTTATCGTTTTTTTTATCCTTTAGGGCTAGCGGGTTTAGTATTATAGGAATGATTGATAGCATGGGAAAGTTTCTCTTTGCAGCAGTTATGATGTTCTGCATTGCACTTGAGGGTCAGCTGCACACAGCTGAAACATGATTTATCCATTGTCCCTGCCACTTTCTCAGATAAAACTGTGATTTTATTGAATCTGCCAGTTATTGTGATTTAAGCTTTAACATTCTACACATATACTAAAATTACTGTTATATATATCCCTTTATGATGTACTGATCAAATGTAATTGCAAAAATATAAATATAACAACAGGAAAAGAAGAATAAATGGACCGAAAACTGAAACCAGTAAAATTAACCAGAATTATCTCATCTTCTCTGTAAAAAGTATTCATGGTATGAAAAGCTACAATAACACAGGTTGATATTATTATAGCTGCGAGGTAAGTTATTGCTTTAATGTAATAGTGTTTGATATTTAAAGTGAGACTGTTATAGTTCAGTTGATAGTGCTTTGGAAATTAAGTTGCAGTGATTCTAATAATTGCCAACAATAATGCATTGTGAGTGCAATATCTTTTATTGCGTTATCCCCAATTGCATTATCTTTTGTTTGGTTGCCTTTTGCAACCTTTGCTGTGGAAGTGAATAGAAGTTTTATATTACTGAAGAATTTACCTTGAGAAAGATGGAAAAATAATAAATATTGTGTTAATATGTAATTTAGTGTGTTACATTTAATCGCTTCCTAAAAGGATTTAGGCTCTTAGCTGTACTGCTAGTAATTCCCTGAAGTATTATTTAATTATGTTGTTTGCTTCAAATAGACCAATTTTAAAATGTCAGGATAGAGGCATTACTTTTGTTACTCTGAACTTTGAATTAGCTATTTTCTGACTATTTAAAAATCTAAATGTTTATAAAATGGCAACATGTTAGAATATGAGAATAGAAACTAGGATTTTTTTTTCTTTTGTTAATAATGAGCTTATTTTCAGTAATTGTAAATACAGGCTGCACTATAGGTAGTTTCTTTCTACTCCTTCATGGGTGATAGCAGTAATTTCATTTGCTGTGGTACGGTGGCTGAATAAGTTGAATAAGTCCAAATGTTTCAGATTTTGCATTGTAGTCTAATTGAACATTCAGCCGCGTTTAGTTTCATGTTGTCATTTTTGCACTCATGAATTCACTGAAAAAGAATGCCCAGCCTCTGCAAATATAATGTAATACTGAAAAGAAATGTATACAAAATGAACATAAAAATAATTAAATAAAACAATAAAAGCAATGATGGACATTTAATTTCCATTTTTGAATTCTGAGTTGTGAGAATGATTTAATTTCGTGACTTTGAAAGAAAATTATATAAGGCCCTCTGAACATACAAGAAGTACTCAGCTATTAGTTGTTTTTGCTGCACATCCCTCTTGAATAAGGGTGTCTGGCTTGAAAAAAGACAGATAGTTTATTCATAACTACTGCACATCCAAAAGGTTAAAAACACAGTGATTGGCTGGAGAATGATTGTAGAAAATGCAAACAGATGTGTGTGTAGTGTTTCTCATTTTTAAATGGATGAACCTTCATTTATTGTATACAGTAATTACACCCATCTTCAAATACCCTGTCAAAAGTCTTGTTTGGTTTGTTCTGCAAATTTTTGTATTTGTTAATAAGGAGCTAGAAATGGAAGGAGTACATAGATATTTACTCTTACATAATTTTCTCTTGGTCAGTGATGATATAATAGCTGAAAGTGGTGGTAGCTAGATGTATAATAAATACATAAATATCACTACATAAAAAAAAACTTTAAAATTATCTGAGCAGATTTTTTTCCAAATGTATTCAGCCAAGTATAACCAAGACTGAAAATGATCTAGTTTTTTTCTGCTTGGTGAGAATGTGATGCTATTGGTAGCTCAGCATATTAGAACATTGAATGGAAAAGAGACAGAGTAAGAAGTGTTTACATAGAGTGGACTAAAATTAGAGCTGTTCAGTTTTTGCTTCTGCAAAATATAAAGGTGGTTAAGATATGTAACTCATGAATGATGAGTTTGAATGGATGCCTAAATGCTGTTTTACCTAATGACTTTTTGAATGAGCCCTCCATTATTGAAAATGTGCCAGATGTTGCAGATGGAGTGATATTTCTTATATTTATGGTATAGCATAACTTAAAGTACAGTAGATATGTAATATGACTAGAGTTGCGTAATATTCAGAATTTCATAGTATCTAGTTACATTAAGTGAATCTCCTGTGAAGCTTTACTGTACATGCCTGTTTTCTTCCTGTAGATTTAGCAGAAAGACACACACGTAAAGTCACTCTGAATCTGTCATTTTGGCTGTAAATTTGCTATTTTGTGGTTATGGAAGCTTTTCCCTTCTAGAGCTTAATTAAACTTTTATCTGTGGGTAGGCGAGAATGATGGAAATAGTGTAATTTTTCTTGAAGCTAATAATCTAAGGCTTGAAACACAATAGTACACAAACATCTTGCTATACTGTGTGCCTTGAAATGCATTACTGTCATGTTTCCCCGAAAATAAGACCGGGTCTTATATTAATTTTTGCTCCAAAAGATGCACTAGGGCTTATTTTCAGGGAATATCTTATATTTATTCATGTACAACAATATACATTTACCCAAATACAGTCATGTCACCTTCTTCTGGAATATTATCATAACTCTCCACATTCAAACCCTGAATTCCAGCCTGAATTTCTTGCTACTCCAGCCGCTTTTAGGATCCTCAACGATCGATGTGCGTGCTTCGATGTTTGATGAATGGTTCGATGTGGTGAAGCAAAATACCAACATACAAATGCATTCATTGTGCTTTGATATTTCCTCGTGAAGGAGCAAACTTAAGTTCAAAATGAACATAGTCTGCTGGGCTACCACCTGTGCTAAACTGGTAGTCCAGGTAAGCTTTCTGGCCTCCTACTCTCTCTTCTGTTTCTTTTTCCGGTTTCTTTGTGGTGGTGGCCTGCGCCACCTTCACCTACTCAAAGCTTCATGATGCTCCAACAATGATGGATGGATTAAAAGGCAGAAGTCTACGTGACCATCATCATCAAGTCCTTCCATGAGAACCCTAAATCCAAAGGGGACTGTTTCATTTATGTTAGTTAGAATGCCCAGAGGGGACTGGGCAGTCTAATGGTCTGGAATCCCTACAGATTTAATTTTTTTCTCCAGCCGTCTGGAGTTTTTTTTTTTGTTTTTTCTGTCAACCCTGGCCATTGGACCTTACTCTTATTTAACGTTATTTTATTTTCTTATTGTGTCTTTTATTTTTCTATTCTTTATTATGTAAAGCACTTTGAGCTACAGTTTGTATGAAAATGTGCTATATAAATAAATGTTGTTGTTGTTGGCTTATTTATGACTTTTTATAGCAATATTTATTGTAAAGTTTTATTGTACATGAGTGCATGGCACTCTTCTACCACATTATAAATACGCTCAGACTCTAGAAGATAATATTTTGTTAAAAGATCTGATTTTTAAAGGGTTATGTCTTTTTGTTACGCAGTCTTTTTCCAATGTACAAAAATATTTTATCTTAAACGTACTCCAATACTGCAGTAATACTGTATTCTGAAATTTTGTTTTGGCACCTAATTTAGACCACCCAAACAATTAATTTCTTTGTCAAAAACATCATCATTTTGACATTCAGAGTTATTCTGAGGTGCAATATGTCCTTTACACTGTCATACACCTTTAGTTGATCAATTTTCATTCAGTGATCTAAGTATACAGCTGCATTAAAATTTCTCATTAAGCAGGTTCTCAAACTCCAATATAACTATTAGGAGCAAAAGAGTATATATTGATTAATGTTATGGTTCTTATTTTTCATGAGATTCCTCTTTGTGACTGCATAAGGCAAGATCTGTTTGTAATGAAATATAGCCTCCTGAATTTGAAAGGTTCATGTCCTTTTCCTAAGGCTCAACACTTAAAAATTTGTGACAGGAGCATTGTTGTAACATTTTTATCATCACAGTTTATGAACAAGTTGCTGAATATTTTAGGTAATTATCTCAGTAAGCACACTGAAGTCAGTTGAAGAGTTACTTGCTACATCAGTGTATATTTTATTTACAAGATATGCATTTCATAAAATCTTTCAACACTGCAACAGCATTTGCTAGATGTTGTAGGCAGACTGGTATAGTAAACAGTCTAATGTTACTGTGTTTCTCACCTTTTCATTTTTTTTAAATATTAAAATTAATTTTGACAGAAAACCAAGTATCACTTTTATGTGTGCTTTCTGGTTGCTATCTGCATGCAGCACCATACACTCCCTGACATAGATGGGATGCTCCCCCTTCCTGCAGTAATCACTACTTTTTAGAATATACTAAAAAGTTTCTACCTGTATTTGAAAAGTTATTTTCTATTTATTTTTGTCACAATGCCACTTGTAATTATGATTTCTTTCACTTGTAACTGGTATGGAAACAGTAGTGGAACGGGTCACCTTGTCCTCTTCTTTTATTTATTTTTTTAATCCATAACAAGGCATTTGTAAATGATTACCTAATTTATATTGCAGTAAAGAGCAAGAGGATATAATTTAGTTATAGCATTCTTGCCCTCACTACCCCAGTTGCTTTGCAGCTAATCCTATTGTTTCTCTTGGTGGCTTGCTGCTCCATTTCGCTATATTGCCCATATTCTTTTATGGCGGAAATCTTTCAGTTCATCAGATCTATCAATCTTTGTGTCTACTGTGAGTTGTTTGCTTAGTTACATTTTCCTCTTATCTCTTTGTACATTTAGAAATACCTAATAGATGGGATTAGAAAACTTACCATAGTTTTAATATGTTAAGTTGGATGATGAAATCTAGACTTGAGCATTCATAGTTTTCATACTCCCTGTATGTTAACATTTTTCTTCTCTTCTTTTGTCGGCATCTTTTTGCATTTACACTGATCAAGTCAGTGTTTGTGTTGCAATTACTTACTATGTTTTCTTTAATTTTTCACTTTCAATCTGCCTTAAGAATGATTTAAGATATGAAAAGGTAGGGGAAGTGACGGTAAAGGTGGTAGGGAATGAGAATGGCGCCCGTATGCATGCGGAGCAAGGCCGCCTGCTGTGCGCTGCAGAGAGTTGATGAGTTAATTCTACAATAAAATAAAATAAAAAGAGAAATAACCTTGGAGGTCAATCATCACCCCGGTAGCTGACAGTAGAAGTCACGTAGTATATGTGTACCAAATTTCAGGTCAATATTTACAACGGTTTGCGAGGTACAGGTGATTTAAAATCCTGGACAGACATACCTACAGCCACGGTAGTGTATTATATTTAAACCAGTAACGGCGTACTGCACAATTACGTGCAGTGAATTCACTTGACTTTCCTTGTTTTCATCCTCTTTCTTTGTATGTTTCGCATTCGTTTGCTGAGAGGTTGATGCGCTTCCTGCTTCTTGAGCAGCTCTTCTTTTCTCCACCCTAGCAACTTGCTTCTTATCTTCTTTCCTCTGCATCTTTTTGCGTTAAAGCTGATTAAGTTAGTTTTGTGTTGCAATCACTTAGTACGTTTTCGTTAAATTTTCACTTAAGCTGACACTTAAGTCTTCAATCTGCCTCAAGAATGATTTAAGATATGAAGAGGTAAGGGAAGTGACAACAAAGGTGGTAGGGATGAGAACGGTACCCATATGCATGCGCGACGTGGTGCGTCCTGCTGCACGCTGCTGAGAGTTGATTCTACAATAAAATAAAAAGAGTAATAAAAATCATCACCCCGAAACCGGATAGTAGACGTCACGTAGTATTTGTGTACCAAATTTCAAGTCAATAGGTGAAACGGTTTGCAAGCTACAGGTGATTTAAAATCCTGGACAGACAAACGAACAGCCACAGTAATGTATTATATAAGAAGATTTTGCTGGATATATATATACTGTATATACCTGTATGTAGATATATATATATATATATATATATATACTGTATATACCTGTATATATATATACTGTATATACTGTATGTAGATATATATATATATATATATACTGTATATACCTGTATATATATATATATATATTGTCACACACGCGCATGGGAGGCAGCTAAAGGGCTTGAGTGAAGGCAGTTCGGAGGCATGCCGGGGTGTGGCAGAGTGCACTGACTCTTTTTCTCCTTTGCCTGTAGACCATCCCCGGGGGATTTCACCTGGATCTCCTGACATCACTTCCGGGACTGAGCCAATGGAACTCGGCCACACCAGCTCCAGTCCCTCTGATGTCACCTCCGGCTACGCCACTGTCACAAGAACGAGACATGGACAGATAAAGAGTTGGGGCAGCCACCCGTATATTGTGGTATCCTGGCTGCAAAGTCGTTTTCGTGTAGAAATACAGAGCACTGAAGTGCATACAACCGAGTCCAAAACAAGACTGAGGAAACAAAGGAAAGGGGGCAGGTTTTAAAGGGGAGACAGGTGAGGTCGTATGGATCTGGCACGTGGTCTTCCACCATTGGCTCAGAGCGGAGGTGACATCAGAGGGACTGGAGCTGGTGTGGCCGAGTTTCATTGGCTCAGTCCCGAAGTGATGTCAGGACATCCAGGTGAAATCCCGGGATGGTCTACAGGCAAAGGAGAAAAGAGTCAGTGCACTCTGCCACACCCCGCATGCCTCGAACTGCCTTCACTCAAGCCCTTTAGCTGCCTCCCATGCGCGTGTGTGACAATATATATACTGTATATACCTGTATGTATATATATATATATATATATATATATATATATATACATACAGTAATCCTCGCTATATCGCCGACTTTCGGCTTCACTCTATCGCGGATTTTAAATGTAAGCATATCTAAATATATATCACAGATTTTTCACTGGTTCACGGATTTCTGCAGACAATGGGTCCTTTAAATTTAAGGTACATGCTTCCGCAGTTTGTTTGCCCAGTTGATTTCATACAAGGGACGCTATTGGCGGATGGCTTAGAAGCTACCCAATCAGAGCATGTATTACATATTAACTAAAACTCCTCAATGATATAAGATATGCTTCCCACGCGGTGCTTGATTGTTTGCTTTTCTCTCTCACCCTGTCTGACATTCTCTGCACCTGACAGAGGTAGTGTGAGCAGAGGGTCTGTTTGTACAGAGGCTGTTTGCTTAGAAGATACGGATGCTCCTTTAAAAAATGCCGCTTTATCGCGGTGCTTCGGCATACTTAAAAGCCCAAAAGCACGTATTGATTTTTTGATTGTTTGCTTTTCTGTCGCGCACTCTCTCTCTCTGACATTCTCTGCTCCTGACACGCATTCTTTGAAGAGGAAGATATGTTTGCATTTTTAATTGTGAGAAAGAACTGTCATCTCTGTCTTGTCATGGAGCACAGTTTAAACGTTTGACTAAAGGGTGTTATTTCATGTCTAGAGGGCTCTAATAATGTTAACAGTGTGGGAGAGTTTATAAGGGCTTAAAATATATAAAAATAACCACACAAACATATGGTTTCTACTTCACGGATTTTCATCTATCTCGGGGGGTTCTGGAACAATACCCCCGCGATCGAGGAGGGATTACTGTATATATATATATATGTGTGTGTGTGTGTGTGTGTGTGTGTATGTATGTATGTATGTATATATATATATATATACACATACATACATACCCATATATATATATTCAAAGTCATTCGTAGTCTGAATCACAGTCTGATTGTATGGGTGGTTACCTACCAGGTAACGCTTGTGGTTGGTCAGCAAGTCGGCTAATGTCTGCCACGGTGCCCTCTTTCAGTTGCAAGAAGCAGATCATAGAATGGTTGAAATAGTTTTACTGTCAAATAATGCAAAGAGTATGCAACGCGTGTTTCGCCCTAATTCTGGGCTCATATATATATATGTATGTATGTATGTTAGAATATGTATGTATATATGTATGTATGAATGTATGTAGAATATATGTATGTATGTATGTAGAATATATATGCAGTGTATATATATATATATGTATGTATGTATGTATGTATGTATGTGTATGTGTATGTAGAATATATGTAGTGAGATTTTTTGAGACTCTGGCACCCTCCCAATGGGAGCTCAACAACTTCCCAACTGCGCTGTGCACTGAAACAGGCAGGAACTGGTTGTCCACTGCCAACTCAACTGCAAGTTACTTTATAAACTCCATAGCACATGACACAGCTATTTGTAGGACCTTATTTATATTGTATGTATCACCTCTTACAAAGACATCAGCAGATTTTTTGTCTGGTAAGCATATATATAATACACACACACATAAACACACACATTCACAGGCTACTTTATTAGGAACACCTAGCTAGTACCAGGTTGGACACCCTGTTGCCTTCAGAACTGCCACAATTCTTCATGGCATAGATTCAACAAGGTGCTAGAAACATTCCTCCGGGATTTTGGTTCATATTGACATGATAGCATCACACAGTTGCTGCAGATTTGGTGTTCTTTTGGATTGAGATCTGGTGACTGTGGAGGCAATTTGAGTACAGTGAACTTATTGTCATGTTGAAGAAACCAGTTTAAGATGATTTAAGCTTTGTGACATGGCACAAGTAGCCGGTCATAAAGGGATGGACATGGTCATCACCAATTCTCAGGCAGGCTGTGCTCAGTTGGTATTAAGGGGCTTGAAACCATTGATTCAAGGCAGGATGGATTCATACTTTTCATGTTGTTGATGCCAAATTCTGACCCTGCCATCCGAACATTTGTATTACTGTTGCCTTTCTATCAGCTTTAACCAGCCTGGCCATTCTGCCGTGACCTCTTGCATCAACAAGGCATTTTTGCCCAGAAAACTGCAACTCACTGGATAGTTTCCCTTTTTCTGACCATTCTCTGTAAACCTTTGAGACTGTTGTATGTGTAAATCCTTGTAGATCAGCAGTTTCTGAAATACTTCGACCAGACTGCCTGACACCAACAACCATGGCACATTCAAAGTCACTTAAGTAACATTTCTTCCCCATTCTGATGCTTGGTTTGAACTTCAGCAGGTTGTCTTGACAATGTGTACATGCCTAAATGCATTGAGCTGCTGCCATGTGATTGGCTGCTTAGATATTTGTGTTAACAAGCAGTTGAACAGGTGTACCTAATAAAGTGGCCAGTGAGTGTGGAATTAATGAGCTGGATAAAATTGTTAACTATCAATAAATTTTCAAATGCTGTTTAATCCCAAGAAATTAGGAACACTTATATCCAAAGGAGTTTTATAAAACAGACTCTGTTGTAAATTAAATCTGTAAATGTACATTACTATGCTTGTTGACACCAGGTATATAAAAAAATGAAAATTGCATCCTTCTGTTCAATTTCCCTAATAAATACAGATGTTAAAATTATAGCCAAAGATACCCATCTATTAGGATACTGTCATTAGTTTATTTTAAATTGTTCACAGCATACATAGCACCTTACTAAATTGTGTTTAGTCAAATGCAGGTGCTCTTCATTTATCTCGTCTCCCTTACAGTTTAAGCTGTATACCAGTGACCTGAGAAATGGTGATTATTACTCCAGTGTCAAAGATGCTAATGATGACTCTGTGGCGACAAGACACATCCATGGTGGATGAAAGATATTAAATTAAATCAAGTTGACTGTTTTGTAATTTTTTACAATAATAACTGTCTTTTCCTCAATATCAGAAAACAAAAGAGGTAATATTTGAGTTTTAGAGACAGGAATTGGTGTGTTCACTTCTCATACTTCTGGGAGAGGTGGTACAAATAGTGACAACATATACAATATATGGAATCACATTGATAATAATTATAATTAATAATTATATAAATTAAAATATTAAATCAAAAAACCTTCCTTAAATTAGTTTTTATTTCTTGTATATAAACCTATTTAAATACACTCTGATGCAGTATGATCTTGTCTGTCATCATGTTCATCGGCCCAACAAATCAAAATGTAAAAAGCTCCAGCAAGTTACTAGAGAGGCATCCAAATTTATTAGTGCTTACTTGATAAGTGTGTGTCACAGAGTGAGGATGAAGAAACTGGAAATCATATCATTCCATTTAGATCCTTCCTTCAGTAAATCACGGAGGATAATTGGGGGTTCAGATAAACAACAAACAGGACTGGTCTGACAACACAGTGGCTCTGTACAATAGGGCCAGAGCAGACTGTACTTCCTAAGGACACTCATATCTTTTGATGTATTGCAGCAAACTGCTTGAAATGTCCTGTCAGTCTATTGTAGCCAATATGTTGTTCTATGCTGCATTCTCCTGAGGAGCAACTTGAGCTAAAAAAACAAAACAAAAGGAAAGCCTGCTCCATTACAGTGTGAACCATGGACACACTGGAAACTGTTATGGAAAAGAAGATAGTGGCAAAAATCAATGTCATTGTGAAAAATTGTGAAAAGGTACTGTCTTGGAGCACTTTTAGCCACAGGCACATTGCACCATGATGTGCTAAGAATCACCTCTCGGATCTTTTCTGCCCATTGTATCAGACAATTCAATATTACCTTCCAATGTACTCTTTTAAGTTAATTTTAAAATTTCTGCATGATGCACATTTATTTATTTATATTTATTTACTTTCTGATTGATTGATTGAATGAATGACTGTATTATTGTCCTGTTAGTCTTCATACTTGTTGTTTATGTTTTATACTGCTATATGAATGTGAATTTCCCCTTAGGATTAATAGACTTTATCTAATCTAAGCTAGTCCAAATTTAAATTTAATAACTTAATGGAATGTGTTACATGAGACTATATAAATGTCTTCATCACACATTAATAATGGAGACTTGTTAAAATGAATAATTTTCCATAATGTTTGTCTTTTCCTAAGAATGTATACATATGTATATTAAGAATTACTTTTTTTAATAAAAATAAACCTGGATGCAATTTTTACCTTTTTGTATTGAACATAAAGAGATTATATACTAATATAGACTAATTTTTTAGAGGTCTAAAAAAAGAATCACAGAGTAAAGATGTATAGATTGGTTAACCATGAAGAGCAAATCCTGTGATAAATCCTCTGTGTTTGTTTTACTATTTGAGCCAGTTACTAGTAATTTACCACCCACTAATTTGATATTCAGTGGCTCAGCATTCACTTAGGATGTGGGGTCAATATAGGAAGTACATGAAAGCTTAAGTGTCACTTTCAGTTACTTCAACAACAATCAAAACGTATATATTTCCAAGTCTCTTACACAATATTTGATATGTAGAATACAATCTAGAAGTATTAGAGTATTGCTTACTGATGATGTATTTGCATGCATGCTGTTAACAGAAGTGTCTCATATATAATCTCTCATTAAAATAATTGTTTTATTACATACAATGCAAAAGCTTTCAAATAAGAAACCTGAGAAAAAAATTACCTCACTTTCTACTGTAGAAACTGAAAAATGTTTAGCTGTTATAAGGATATAGGTAGTATTTACAAACTATACTAATGTTTTCAGAAAAACACACCTCTAGGGGTTTTCAGACTTGTTCCTGGGAACCCATTGCGGCAGCAGGTTTTTGTTCAAACCAGATTCACAATCAGTGATAATAAGTGATCTAATTTAATTAGCTATTTTTTCTTCTTTCTATATTCTGCATTCAGAAAAACACAGAAGTGTGATTTTTACATTTGTAAGAGATTTAGAAATATTTCTGTGTTGCTGTAGTTTTAAATATGTAACTCTGTTGTGTTGCTTTCCTATTATTTTGCCCTTTTTCTGTGTAGTTTACTTCTGTGTCCTAATAAAGGCAAAAACATGCAGAGCAGAACAGACACCCTGGCAAACAACACTGAATGATGAAAGGCTGCAACTGTTTTAGTGTCTGACTTACTAATTATTAAATAGAGGATTAAACAACCAGAACACTTGGAAAAGCTGAATGAAAATCATGATGATAATATCTCTCTATTATAAAAAAAAAACTTGAGACAAGACTTTTTGGTGACGAGACGTGATCTTTTGAATAGAGACAGGGAGACACTTCAGAAAGACACTTTCACGTCCTGCGACACGGTCAAGTCACGTCATAACTGACATCCTTTGGAAGCAAGTCCCGTGAGATGGTAAACTTTGCAAGACATGCCCTACTTACAAACATTTTCAAACAAGATCACAGTTATCTAACCTCTCAGTTGTTGGCACGCCTTACTTACAGCCATTTTCAAAAAAGTTTAAGACGACACATCCATGACTAAGCGAAGAAGAAAGAGCAGTGTATTGAAAAGAGACCCAAAAGAGAGAGAAAAGAATGCCTAGAAAAATGCAACAAAGAACAATAATAATCTATGTGCAAATTCTGAAAATAAGAAAATTAAGCAACGACTAAGCGAAGAAGAAAGACTGGCGCGATACACATCCAGAGCAAGTTAAAGCTTATGAAAGTAGTAAAATTCAAAAAAATGAGAATAAAGATCGCATTAGCTGTAACAAATAGAAATTATTACTTGGTGAAATAACAGAACAGCAAAAAGAGATTGAATATACGGACATAGGTGATATGTCAGAGGTATGTAGATATTGTAAGGCTTTAAAGTTTAAGTTGGAGACTTGTAGATCCTCTAATTTGTGTTGCCATCAGGGAAAAGTAGTCTTACTTCCCAATGAAGAGGCGTATCCGCGAAAATTAAAAGATTTGTTTGCTGAAAGTGAAATCCATGAATTCACCATAGGAAAAATATGCGGATCTACAATAATCATTTCGTGTTCTCATCATTCAATGTGCAAAATGTAGATTTACATGATTAAGGACCATATGCCATGAGAATATGTGGTCCCACAATAATTAAAGCTACGACAAGTTTAATTTCGAAGAAACCACAATTCGGTCAGGTGTATATTTATGATCACGAAGAAGCGATACATAGAATCATAAGAGTTAAATAATCAGACATAATAGAAATTATGCAGCCAATAATGTATACAAATCTATACGTCCAAAAGTATCGCACTTTACATGAAATTTATCTGCAAAACATGGACAAAGAAATTTTCTTGGATTACTATATGAAACAGAAAGATCACAGTTGCATTTATAATAAACCAACATGTGATAAATTGTCAGCATTAATAATTTTGAAAGACGGAGATATCAAAGACAGAGTGGTTATTCGAGTATATCCAAAAGCAAAGCATGATTCGTCATTTCTGTCAAATAAATCGCCACTTTATGATCCTTTACTCTTTTCTTTGCTTTTCTGAGATGACGAAACAGAATGGTCGTACCATATGAAACAAAAGCATTCTGAAAAATGAATATCACCCATACAATATTTTGGGTCAAAATTAGCTATATGTTTCAATGTATTTAACCCACTTCCGTCATCTCAACGTCTGTTGCATCATTACATCATTAATGCATATCTAAAAGTCTAAGCTAATCGTCTCTTCTTTATTAAATCGAATCAAGCAAAACTTAGAACTGAATATATGCAAGGTCTCATTGATCATGTTCAAAATTTAAATATCAATAGTTCAGACAAATTCAAAATAGTTAAAGCAGTAATATTACCATCATCATATCAAGATAGCCCAAGAGCATTGCAACAGTTATATCATGATGTAATGGTAATATCCTGAACTATCGGTCAGCCAGATTTATTTATTACAATGACGTGCAATCCACAATGGCCAGAAATCCGCAGACTCTTAAGAACAATGCCACCGGCTACATCGGCTCTGGATATTTCCACTTTCGTAAGTAGATTGTTTTATCAGAAAGTCTTATTTTTATTGAATGAACTCTAAACGGCGTTTGGTCAAATCAGAGCGTACATTTAAACGATGAAATTTCAAAAATGGGGTTTGACTCACATTCATTGGTTACTTTGAAAAATAAGTTATTAACTGCTGTTGATGTAGATTGGTTTGTCTGTGCTGAAATTTCAAACAGAGAAACCTATCCTGAATTATGGTACATGTCTCACAGACCACATTTGACACTAGAATTACCAGAGCCTACAAGAAAACTCGTAAATCCAGCCCACCTTAAATCCGTTCGCACCTCTCCACCAGCGTCTTTTGTCCTGTAAATGTGCCGATTAAGACAAGCAGCAAGCAGCTGGGTATTCCATCCCCCACCATCGCAGAACATTCACTAAGTTTTCCCAGCTCATGCCTTGTTTGATTATCTGAGAGTGAATGAACTGCTGGAGCTTTAGAGTGGAAATAATATATCATTATTTGGAACTTATGCATTTCATGTGTGTTCCGTTTCTGTGTAAATGCATTGTTAAAACAGAAACTTTTTCATATTTTAGTAATAAATGTTACAAAATGTAGGCATAAACTATAGAATGTATGAAGCCTGAAGTCCAAAGATCAAAAAAACACTTTCACAAAAGGTTCAAGAACGATACAACAGCTTCTGTGGCATAGCGGTAAGATTTGCTGACTTGTAATCAAGGGGTCACTGGTTTAATCCCCACTGCCTCCTGTATTTGCCATTTTCAGTAGTGTGCTGCTCTTATTGGTAATATTATACAGCACACACATGCATTCGGTTCGCGTCTGTAACAGACCGTGTACATTTATTGTACTGTACTTGTAAAAGTAACCTTTTTTTTTCACTTTTATTCTCTCACGATACATACTACCGCCCTAGGGAACTGACGCTGTTAGTTTTTATTTGAAACTGGGAAAAACTGTAGATGTGAGTAGTGTTTTGAGGTAATGGAATTGGACATTCTTTGATCTGCCAGGATCTCACCGTCACTTTATTTTTTTTTATTCAGTTTAATTAAGTGTTCCTGCTCACGCAGAATTAGTATGCACCTTAGTGAACGTTCTGTGATGGTGGGGGAAGGAATAGCCAGCTGCTTGTCTTAATCGGCACATTTACATAACAAAAGACGCTGGCGGAGAGGTGCGAACGGATTTAAGGTGGGCTGGATTTATGAGTTTTCTCGTAGGCTCTGGTAATTCTAGTGTTAAAAGATTCAGTATGTTGGGACTCAAAAGAAAAAAAGTGTTTAAAGAAACTTCCAAAAGTGTTCAGTCAAAAAACAGCTATGACTAAGGCTGACTTCCCGAATTATCTCTTATTCTTTTATGGAAGACAGTGTATGTGACAACTGTCAAGTCTTACTGTGTACGTGACTTTCAGCTACCAACTAGGGCATTTTATCTCCTTGTTGCTCACACACTCATCTTTCTTCCTAATAGTGTTTTGCTTAACCCTTTATACACTTCTAAGATAAATGCTATATTTTAATGTGGAAAGCACAGTAACTATATTGCCATTAAATGACTATGTGACCCCTAAGTCTTATTTTCCTTCCATACAGGCACAGGGCACTGTGAACTATTCTCAGTTAAAATACAAGTATAAATTGTACTAATTAACATAAATGGAAACCAACAATATCTATCTATTAATTAATCGATGAACTATGGCCAGTTGACAACAGAGGAAATTAAAATTGTAAATGAGAAAGTTAAAAACAATGTCATAGTCCTGGTGACCTCAGCAAACTGGCTGACTAAACCCGCCTGGATTTTCTATAGTGGAATCTGTGCTGCCTGTCCAATCTGATGAGAGATTCTTTCCATCCAATGATTCCATTGCTCTTTTATCCAAGATGATCTTTCCATATCCAGAAGAGGAGCCTGACAGTAGAGCAGTGACACTGAGTGCTACATCTAGATACTGAAAAAAGAAACCAAATAGAGGAGGTTTAGTAACGGTTTAAAAATATGGCACTACTTGTATTTCTGTACAAATGACTAACAAAATGAAATGTAGTATGCATAGCTAAACAGCAGATCTAATCAGGGTGTGCTAGACAAAAGTTGTAGTTTTCAGCCTAGATTTAGACTGAGGGGCCATCACTTATATTAGCAGGCAGATCATTCCACATCTTCGGAGACCTGTATATAAAAGCCCACTGTTATTTTATTAATCCTTGGAATCTTAAGTAGGCCAGCTTCTTGAGATCACAGTGTGTGCTCTGGTTTGTTAGTAATGATAAGTTCAGATAAGTAAGAAAGGCCTTCACCATTTATGGCTTTATAAGTTAAAAAGAGGATTTTAAAATCAGCCCTAAACTTAACTGGGAGACAAGTGTAAGGACTTCACAACTGGTGTTACGTGTTTGTATTTTCTGGTTTGTGTAGAGATTCATTCAGCAACATTTTCAATTAACTGAAGGCTGCATAAAGAATGCCAGTGAATAACAAATTGCAATAGTCAATCATACTTGAAATACATGCATGAATTAATTTATTAGTGTCTTGAATATTTAGAAAACATCTAAATCTTCTAACATTTTTAAGATGGAAAAAAACATTTTGCATAGTTTTTTAATTTGGAATTTAAATGGTATACTAGCATCAAAATGAACACCTTGTGTGCTGATTCAGTAAAACTAATGGTGATTCCAGCTGCGTTAAATAGTGACAGAATGTTGTTATGGTCAGCATCATTCCTTCCAATATTTTTTTTTTTGTGTTCAGAGACAAATAGTTCTCATCCATCCACTCCTTTAACCCACTGACACAATTAATTAAGGAAACCATCAGAAGAACATCATTTGATCTAAAAGAATGGTATAATTGTATAACTGGGTGTCCTTTACCTATAAGTGAAAACTAATGTTTTGTTTTTAAATGATAGTTTACAATGCAAGCATGTAAAGTGAAAACAGTAAAGGTCCCAGAACTTAGCCCTGTAGAGCATCATCTTTAACTACTTGTAATGATCTGATAAATAAGAATAGACTCTCAGTGTCTCAGTTTATATTAAAGAGAGTCAGGCAGTGACTTTACGCCATTTGGACCCAAGAACCAAAAAGACTCATTGAAGGGGGATAGGTAAAGTAATGAGTGTATGTATCATATTTTAAATAATGATGAAAGATTTTGCCTAGGTTCCAGTTCTACTTTTCCCATTGATGACATCACTTTTTATGCATAAAAAATATCGTTTTTGTGATGGACTGTGTTTTCAAGTATCACTTTCATTTGAAGGTTGTGTGTGCACGGTTCATAAGCACTTAATGCTTTAAAGACAAACAGCAAGAGAAAAATCAAAAATATCAATAATACTAATATAAAATATCACGTTAAATACAAATGTGAAATAAACAACTTTTAACATATCAACGAATATATTTGAATATTGTTTTAAATATACATATTCAGATATTAGTCTTTCTAATATATAAAGCTGGATATGTGTTTCTGTCTTGTTTATTTGGTAAGCAAATCCACACTCTGAAAACTTTTGTCCACATTTCCAATTTTTACAAGCGAAGATTGTATGTTTCAAACTGAAACTTGTCCACACTTATACTTTATTATTGCCCCTAGGAAGCATTTTGGGACTTGGCCCAGGTATGCAAATATACTTGCCACAGTCTGTTCAGTCAGTATAATTTTGGAATTTGGTCAAATGTTGTCTTCCTGGGTAATTTATTTAGTGACCACAACTACTCTTTATTCACTGCTAGTTTTTGTTTAATATGAGAGCCTTAGCATCTGTCCAACATCTTTTCTTTTAGGTCATTACTTTCATATTGTAATTTCACAGCTACTGGTAGATGATAGTCCTGTATGCAAGATATGTTTACTTTATTAATTAACTTAATTATAGTAATGCAGTTTAAATTTTGATACATTTTTGCACGGTCTCAGATAATAAGATTTTAATACAGTATAACATAGAATTTTGCACTCTGATTCAGTGTATGTAGGCAAGCTGAATGCTGAAATGAAACTTCTTAGCATTTTCAGCATATACATTATTTTTAATACTATATATCAAAATAACAATCCTTGTAAATAGGTTTAATATATTGCCAATAATATAAAATCTGGAATTCCAATTAAAAAGTGCAGCCCATTGTATTTCTTAGCAACTGAAATAGATATCTAGCTTAAACATACGTTTTAAATATTTGAGACAACTTCGTCTTTAAAAACAATAACAGTGTTTTGATAGTTTTTCCTACTTTATCACCTGGTCCAACACCAACTTTTAGTTTTACCCTGAAAAAATGAATTTTTTTGTTGTGAAGTGTCAGATGAATGCAAACAATGAAAGCAGGTTGTTTCATTAAACAGTCTCATGTAGTATATATAAACACACCAAGTCTTAGCAAGTGAAGTGGAACAACTGACTAGATATGTACATTATGGTTTTCTTTAAGTATTTTTCTTCTCTTTATCTTTATTTATTTATCACGATTGAAGCTAACTATTCAAAAATATAAACTTGATCTGGAAGTGAAGAGTTTTCTGATCTTTAAATTGCCAGTGTTAACATTTCTAAAATTAACTTTCAAACAGCGGATGTAACTTTATTTGCATTTAATGTTTGTTTTACGATATTGAGTATCTGAAGTACAGCTGAGAAAGGGAGTTAAAGACACTGTAAGGAAACTTTATAAGATGGTCATGTGCAAAGCTCAGGGCAGCATTAAATGAATGCATACATACTATATGTAAAATGAAAAGACAAACTCTTCATTTCTGCTCTTTCACAATAGGAATTGGCAAAGTGGCATGTTGTAATTAAATAATAAATGAAATGACTTATCTATCATTATTTTTATATTATTCTTTTTAATTTTATTTTTAACATAAGTACTTAATGGTTGCTTCATCATTAGTGACATCTCCTTATAAAGTCTGACTACAGCCCAAACATAATTATGCATATCATTGCACAGGCACACCTGCAGCAAATAAAAAAATAATATTTGTTTCAGTTACACAAAGCTGTGTGGAGAGATTTGAAACTTTGACTTTTCATATATATCCTAACTTCAAATTTGTATGTGACAATTTTAGTGGAGTTAAACTTTTTACCTGGAATAACTCTGAACAACGGTCAAAAATATAAGGAAATCTGATAGGTATGCAAGCACTGTGTGTTTAAGTGGGATTGTTTTACACAGTGGGTGTCTTTTTTCTCTGGCAAAAACAATCATCTTTTTTTCACTACTAGATACTCTTCCTGTCTTTTGTATAAGAAGAAGATACCAGTAATTTTCTGATTTAATTTTTGGTCACCTTACAGTTTTGCATCATTTTGTATTTTATGCCCAGATCTCCTTTAAATTTTCTACTGCATGACCTTTGAGTCCAGTCCTGATGGTTTTTCATGGACCTGCTGCAGGTTGTTCAGGAGGGGCAGAAGAACCCTGTGCTTGGACTGGCGCTATAATGTACTTGTACTTACTCCTTAGGTTACCAAGCAAAATTAATTGCAAATATTGGTGTAATATTTTCAATTATGTCACACTAATATAGACATTCATTTTTTTAAGTACAGTGTAAATATAACTAAATATTGCAATATATAGTGTCTTTTTAATGTATGCACCCAATTTCAAAGTTGTCACTTTTTGGCTTCTGCTTTTATCACTTTAAAGTAATAAAAAAAGAGCAAATTAATGATATAGAGTGATATAGAAGGGCAGAATCATTATGATCGGCGATCAGCAATCCGAGAGAGAGAAAGAGAGGCGAGTATCAAGGCACTGCACAGCTTACAATTAAATGATTTATTCATTGCCAAGATGGTAGAAATACAGAAATGCATTACTTGAGTAAACGTGCAAATCCTCATCTTTAAAAATAAAAAGTAAAAGTCAAAAGTCAAAGTATGCGTTAATCATATTTACTCAAGGTAAAGTATAAAAGTACATATTTTTAAATTTACTTTTGAGTGTAAAAGTTAAAATTTCCTTTAGTTAAAAACTCCTCTGATTAAGAATTAGGTATAAGAAAGATGTTTAATAAATGATTATTTATTTCATGTGGTAAATGTGAAATGCCATAATGAGATATGCAATGAAAACAAACATGCGTTAACTGCTTCAGTTACAAAAATATGTCAAGAAGTCTTATAAATTACTTATATTACTTATTACTTTCTGATAACTAATGTTGAATTCATTAATATATTAAAGTTTAATGTTAAAATTAATTGTGCTTGAATTTATCTTATTTCTTAAAGCTTCCATTCCCTTAATTATCTATTAACTATGTGTGTGTAATTCTGTATATATATATATATATATATATACAGTATATATATATATATATATATATATATATATATATATATATCTTCTTTAATAAAACCCCTGTGTGCGTCCAGGTGTCTGTGTGTGTGTCTTCTGGTGAAGTGCGCATGCGCGGGGCCACACAGCACATGTTCAGTCTCTTCCTGTGCATTCCCTGTGTGTGTAGAGAGAAAGACACACACACACACACAAAGACAGGCACACAGGTGTGCGCGTGCGCAGCAGACACACACACACAAACACACACACAGGTGCGCGAGTGACAGACACACACACACACAGGCGTGCGTGCGAAAGACAGACACACACACACACAGGCGTGCACGCGACAGACACACACACACACACAGGCGTGCGTGCGACAGACACACACACACACAGGCGCGCACGCGACAGACACACACACACACAAACACACACACACAGGCACGTGCGAGACAGACAGACACATACACACACAACAACAACATTTATTTATATAGCACATTTTCATACAAAAAGTAACTCAAAGTGCACACAGGCGCGCACGTGCATTGTTGCAATGTTACTTTTCTTGGTTGTTTTATAAAATTACGGATTTTTCAAATGTTCATTTTTTTCCCTGTGCTTAAAACTCATTAAAAAACAATTGTGTGTTTCGGGAGCGGGACGTAAGGCTATAGCGCGAACTCTTGCAGTGTTAGTTTTCTCTGTTGTTCAAGATTTTCTTAGTGTTAATTCAATGTTTTTACATTTAGTTTACTACTAGCAGAATACTCGTGCATACATGTGTACATATATACACACACACATATAGTATGTGGTGCCAAACAGGCAAATACATTGATTTTCTGAATATATAAAGTCGGCGTCAGAATATATAAAGTCAAAACTTGAATATATTAAGTCAGTCCCGAATATATAAAGTCAAAACTTGAATATATAAAGTCAGCGTCGGTATATATAAAGTCATTCCTGATTATATAAAGTCAACATCGAAGTATATAAACTCATTCCTGAATATATAAAGTCAAATTCAAAATATATGGATTGAAACGACTCTGAACTGAACTAAGTTAACAAAAAAGTATTCAGAAAAATAAATTATAAAAACACTGTTCGGTTAATGTTTTGAAAATGATGCATGTGCCCTGCCCAGGATTAGTTCCTGCCTTGCACCCAGTGTTGGCTGGGATTGGCTCCAGCAGACCCCCGTGACCCTGTGGTCTGATTCAATGGGTTGGGAAATGGATGGATATTCCAGCGCTGACTTTGTATATTCCGACGCTGACTTTATATATTTAAGTTTTGACTTTATATATTCCAACGCCGTCTTTATATACTCAGGTTTTGACTTTATATATTTGGGAATGACTTTATATATTCAAGTTTTGACTTTATATATTCCAGTGCTGACTTTATATATTCAAGTTTTGACTTTATATATTCAGAAATGACTTTATATGTACAAGTTTTGACTTTATATAGTTAAATTTAGTCATCATTGCATAAATTTTTCTTCACCATAGAAATTTAAAGACTAAATTCAACTTCCATTCCTACCAAAGTCTGGCGACTAAATAGAACCTACTTATATCCAAATTCAAGCTATTGAGCTGTTGCCTGCCTGCCTGAATAAGTCACCCTCGCTTCGCTATTACTTTTTTACTGTTCATTTAATCATGGCTAGTGGCGGAAAAATTATAAAATGGAAGGAGGATTACACTGAGTATGGCTTTACCAAAACAATTATTGATGGCGAATAAAGTATCGATTATTCATAAAGCTTCAATTGGTGATCTGTTTTTCTGTATTAACCTCATATTTTTTCATATTTCTTCTCAATCCAAGGCGGTGCGAGGGTAAAATGAATCGAGAAGCACTGATCAATGTAATCGGTGTACCAGGAAATCATGCATTGACAGAAGTTCCCCTTTGCTTGTAATGCAGTGTGACTAAATGCATTATTTTTTAACGCGATATGGAGCACATGCATCGAAGCTTCTCAGCTGTGCTTGTGCTAAGAAAAGGAAACATTTTAAAAATAACGTAACACGATTGTCAATGTAACCTTTTGTAAGTAGTGCCTGGAGGATTCAGAGTGTGTATTAACTTGTGGATTTTTCTGTGAGTATTTGGTGGCAGCGTCACAAAGTCGCTTCCGTAAGACTACGTTAGCTGCGGAGCTCAGCTCAGAGTGAAATGAGGTGAATGGGAGGGGAGATGATGACGTGACTCCTCCACCCGCCTTAACTGTCAATCCCCCACAAACACAGTCTCTTGGAATTTACATAAGCAAAGCCCTTCACCTGCAATTTTAACTTAGTTACAAATTGATCAAAACTCTCGTTTATATCCTGCGTCCTCTCATTAAACTTGTATCCCGCATTACCCGTGGGCATGACAAACGCCAGCGGCAGCCTGTCTATGAACTTAATTTAAACTTTAGGTTTACACGTGCTTTGTTTCCGAAGTAGCAGCACTCATGAATATGGTTGTATATGTCACTCGCTCGCTTCTTATTGTTTCGCTGCTTTCTCAATTATATAATGCATGTTTTCTTCAGCGCTTTTTGGTGCTCTTCCT
This sequence comes from Polypterus senegalus, assembly GCF_016835505.1. Taxonomy (NCBI): domain Eukaryota; kingdom Metazoa; phylum Chordata; class Cladistia; order Polypteriformes; family Polypteridae; genus Polypterus; species Polypterus senegalus. Next base: position 233,538,383 of record NC_053154.1, read on the forward strand.
TGTTTTCTACGTACTGCGTTGACAGTCAGTTCACGTGATTACGTGGGAGGCGTGATGATGTCACACGAAACTCCGCCCCCCACGGCTTTTGAGCTCAACTCCATTACAGTATATGGAGAAAAATAGCTTCCAGTTATGACCATTACGCGTAGAATTTCGCAATGAAACCTGCCCAACTTTTGTAAGGAAGCTGTAAGGAATGAGCCTGCCAAATTTCAGCCTTCCACCCACACGGGAAGTTGGAGAATTAGTGATGAGTCAGTGAGTGAGTCAGTGAGGGCTTTGCCTTTTATTAGTATAGATTGCGCTGTGCATTCAATGGTATAATTAACTATATTTGTGCTTAAAAACTTAAATATATATATATTTACATACAGTCCATACGGTCTGGAACGGATTAATTGTATTTACATACAATCCTATGGGGGAAATTACTTCGGTTCCACCGAGGTTCCACTGTATTACTGTCCGACAAAATTACAGGCATTTTACGGAAATACAAACCAGTATTACTGAGAGAGAAAATTAAAGGCATACAATACAGTGACGCATATTACAGTCACATACAAGGTCCCTTGCCATTTAATATAGACTGTTTCTACTAATGTTTATTCACTACTGTTCTAGCGCCCGTTATTGTAACGGGCTTAATGTCTAGTGTATATATATATATATATATATATATATATATATATATATATACAGTGGAACCTCGGTTTACGAGTGTTTTGCAAGACGAGCAAAAATTTTTAATAAATTTTGACTTGATAAACGAGCGATGTCTTGCAATACGAATAGTATGGATACACTTTGTCTGCTGAGCGTCATGTGATCACAACTGAGCTGATGGTGGTTCTCTCTCTCTCCTTATCTCACTCGCTCGCTCATCGCGTCTTTTTCTCTCTCTCCTTATCTCGCTCGCCCAGTGCATCTTTTTCTCTCTCTCTCCTTATCTTGCTCTCGCTCGCTCATCGCGTCTTTTTCTCTCTCTCTTTATCTCACTCGCTTGCTCGCCCAGTGCGTCTTTTTCTTTCTCTCTCCTATTCTTGCTCGCCCAGCACTTCTCTCTATTTACAGCGCTTCTCTCTCTCTTCTTATCTCGCCGCCCAGCCTCTCTCTGTTTACTACAGCATTGTGACTGTGTGTGTGCTGTGAAATGCGAGTCCTCATCTTGCTCCCCAAAACACGAAGCTGAGTCTCAGTACTTTAACACCAGCTGAATAAACACCACTTTATTCAGTTTGAAACAGCAACAGCGCTGTTATTTATTGCAGCGGGATCTTTTTGGATGTGCTTATACAGCGAACTGCTACAGCGCTGGGAGACTGCGATTGCTTTGGGACACTCTTCAGCGTGTCGTCCCGTTGGGTGGAATTCCACATGAGTTTAGAAACTCACACCAGCCATGATTCTTTTTAAAGGTAAATTGCAGGTTAATTTGTATTATGTATTTCACTTTATATTTTGTATTAATCCTTTTTATATGAATAGTTTTGGGTTGTGGAACGAATCATCTGAATTTCCATTATTTCTTATGGGAAATTCGCTTTGATATCTGAGTGTTTTGGATTGCGAGCACGTTTCCGGAACGCAATTATGCTCGCAAACCGAGGTTCCACTGTGTATATATATATATATATATATATATATATATATATATATATATATATTTATATCTATACTAATAAAAGGCAAAGCCCTCACTCACTCACTCACTCACTCACTGACTCACTCACTCACTCACTCACTCACTGACTCATCACTAATTCTCCAACTTCCCGTGTGGGTGGAAGGCTGAAATTTGGCAGGTTGATTCCTTACAGCTTCCTTACAAAAGTTGGACAGGTTTTATATCGAAATTCTACGCGTAATGGTCATAACTGGAAGCAGTTTTCTCCATTTACTGTAATGGAGATGAGCTTCAACGCCGTGGGGCGGAGTTTCGTGTGACATCATCACGCCTCCACGTAATCACGCAGTACATAGAAAACCAGGAAGACCTCAAAAAGCGCTGAAGAAAACATGCATTATATAATTGAGAAGGCAGCGAAACAATAAGAAGCGAGTTCTGCTACTTGAAACAAAGCACGATGTAAACCTACACTTTAAATTAAGTTCATAGACAGGCTGCGCTGGCGTTTGTAATTTAGTGCCTGCCCATATAAGGCCATCCGTCAGCGGCAATCCAATAGCAAACTGCCACGGGTAAATATTCACGGGTGAAGGACTGTGCTTATGGAGAGGAAGATGAGATGGTCAGGGTGGTGTTTGACACAAACTCAGCGAAACTGCCAGAGAAAGTTTTAAGTGCCAGGACTAAGGTAACATTAAATAAAGCTATGGACATAGCACGAGATGGCACCAGCACAGCTATGCAAGTACACCGAGTGGCTCACGTGAACTGATGCAGTGCACAGATAAAAGCAACAGTTCCAAAGAGCTGAACAAAACCGAATTACACAATTGAAAAGGCAGCAAAAAATATGAAGCGCCTGATAAGCATATTCATAAATGCAGCTACTGTGGAAACAAAGCACACGGTGGAAAAAGTGAATGTCCCGCTAAAGGAAGACAGCGTAAAAAAAACCCGTGCATGCAGTTTGTCACATCACAGATAAAAAGGAAGACGAGCTGTTTATTGATGCAGTAAGGAACTAATCGATGAATGAAACCTCTTATCTTTACAACGATTGACAAACACGGAATGTAACTTGAACACATCGTACAAATACGAGCCTGATTGAAAGAAATAATGATAATCAAATCCTTGATGACAGCAACATTCAATAACACTCACAAAACAATTACTGTATATTGACAATCATGTTACGTTATTTTTAAAATGTTCCCTTTTCTTTTCATAACTTCTACTTCTCCACTGCGATACACGGGTATATATATAAATGTATATCTATAGCCCGATCTACAATACATACTTTAGCATAGACAAGCGGTGGCGCAATTGTAGAGTCTTAGCCTCTAACGCCGACATTGAGGTTCGATTCCCAGAGGGATGTACTGACTATGTACGCTACCGATTCATTTTACCTTCCCATCTCCTTGGTTTGGGACGTATGAAAAATATTAGGTTAACGCAGAATCATGTTACGTTATTTTTAAAATTTTCCCTTTCTTAGCACAAGCACAGTTGAGAAGCTTCGATGCATGTACTCCATAACGCGTTAAAAAATAACGCATTTAATCACACTTTCAATTCCAAGCAAACGGGAACTTTTGTCAATGCATGATTTCCTGGTACATCCATTACACTGATGCACACATCACAGCTACAAAAATGTTAGAGTCGGAATAAAGCGCGTTCCTACGACTGATCATTTCGACTACCCGAGAAGCCTTGATAAAAGCATGGTTTTGTGCACACTGAAAAGCAAGCAAAATTAGATGCATTACAGAAAGCGGACTTTGTGGCTCTTACTGGGGATCATTGGACTTCCGTGACCGTTAGTAATTCTAAATACATCTAATTACAAAATGTTCAATGATCACACTGTTTTAGCCTAATGTACAAAATAATTTTGGCTAATGTTACTCAGAGTTTAAAGAGTAAGCTGGTCAAATTACCTTTTATGTTTCTGACTTATTTTTTTAAGAAGAAAACTGCACTTTATGGTGAAATTTTGGTTATTATTATTTAAAGACAATACTATTCTGAAAATGTACTTAAAGTACTTAAACTACCACTTTATTTTTAAGTCTGCCCAATTTTAACCAGGGATGATATTTTTGTTTCTGTTTTGAATTCAAATGCAGTTTAAAAGCTTTTTTTCAGAAATTAAAACAGCTTCAGTTTACAATATTCATGTCCATGTCTATTATTTGATTCTGTAAGCCCACTAAAACCGTTTTAAATAAAAAAAAAACATTTGCGATTTGGGGCAAATTTACGTGTGCGATTACATACGATTAATCAAGATTAATTCTTACACAGCCTCTAATTAATTGGATTAATTTTTTTAATCGAGTCCCACCCCTAATATATATATATGTAGATATATATATGTAGATTTGTATATATATGTGTATATACAGTATATATGTAGATATGTATATGTTGTATATACAGTATGTATATATATGTGTGTGTATATATACAGTATGTGTATATATATGTATATGTATATATATATGTATATGTGTATATGTGTATATATATATATAAATAGATAGATATGACAACAACACTCATATCAATGACAAAACAATTACATTAACAATCATCTTACGTTATTTTTAAAATGTTTGCTTTTCTTTTTCATATCTTCTTTAACACACTACTTCTCCGCTGCGAAGCGCGGGTATTCTGCTAGTATATATATATACAACAGATATCTTTACAATGACATTTTCATTACAACAAACTATTTTTATGGTCCCGACAGTTTCCCCATATGACACAAGTCAATAGAAATCTCATTACTATGAAGTACATTCAACAGATACTTTCATTACAACAAAGTGACCTTGAAATACCTGAATGAATAATCCACAGAGCAGTTAGTTCTGTGGTCGAAGCTCAGTTGTGCACAATGATCCCAAAGCACAAATATTGTAAAAAAAAATTCTTTCTTCGAACTTTGCTCATACTGTTTTTTTGCTGTTTTTGTTTTCGTTGGTTTTCAGTGATACTTTTTGCTTATTGCTTGTTAACATTTGAAAAACAGAAACGGCAGTCACGAAAAACAATAACAGTTCATATTAGAAAAAAAAAAACAAAAATTTTTGCAGCTCTCAATTGTGGCAAAAAGAAAAAAGACTTGAATTTCGCCATTGACACTGTCAACTTTTTTGAAAGACCAAGCAGAAAAAGAAGAAAAATCTTGGGTTGCAAATGTATGCGAACCGCTGCATTTGAAGACGTCAAAAAGCTGTTTTTATGTGGTTCAGTGATGCTCGTTCAAGAAACATTCCTATTAATGCGGCACTCATTCAAGAAAATGTGAGGTTTCTAAATTCTCTTGGGACCTCCCACAACTGGACAACACGCCGAAGTACATCCTGAAGTGCAATCACCGCATCTGTGGAAGACTGTTTATATGTTGCCAAGGCAACAGATCTTTGATGCAAGAAACACTGTAAATGCAGGGAACAGGATTACTTGGCCACTAACCTGGCCTCGACCCTGCCTGACTGTTGTGTCTGTTTATAGGAGAGTGGCAGATCCCGCTACAATAAATAACCATGCAGTTCCTGTTTCAAGCTAAATAAAGCTGGTTTTGCTAAAGTACTGAGACTCAGCCTTGTGTTTTGGGGTGTAAGACAGGGACTTATAGCGCGACCCCAGTCTTTTATGATTCGCTTCTGTGGCGCCTCACTGCACCTTTTTGAGCCTGCAGTTCCCCTGCTCTGGCAATGGACAAACAATCTTACACAGATGTGGCAATCACGATTCAAGACGCACTTTAGTGTGACGTTCCTATTGGGTAAGGGACGTTTCTTGGGGGTTCACAAAAGAGTTCAGAAACCTCACAATATGAAGGATGATTCGGCTTCTGATTGATAACTGTGCTGCCCACAACATGCTTCCGCATTTAGATAATGTTCGTGTTGAATTCCTGCCACCCAATTGCACAGCATTGCTTCAGCCATTAGATTTGGGCATCATTTGCACCCTGAAAAGTGTATTATTGCAAGGAAATGCTAAGAAGAATTCTTGTCAGCAAACTTGTAGACAGGAGAAGATTAAAATTTATGCGAAAGAAGCTATTGAAATTATTGCAAATGCCTGGACACGAGTTAAAGAAACCACTATAGCAACAAATGCAGAATCTCATTACAATGAAATTTTCATTACAACAAAATATTTTTTAGGTCCCTGGAAGTTCGTTGTAACAGAATTTTACCTGTATACATGTGTGTGTGTATGTGTATATATATATATATATATATACACAGTAATCCCTTCTTAATCGCGGGGGTTGCATTCCAGAACCCCCCGCGATAGGGAATAATCCGCGAAGTAGAAATCATATGTTTGTATGGTTATTTTTATATATTTTAAGCCCTTAGAAACTCTCCCACACTGTTTATAAATATGCTCTGCACAGTTATACAGTAAACCCTCGTTTATCGCGGTTATTCCGCTCCAGACAGATAGATGAATTTCCACGAAGTAGGATTCTTTATTTATAAATCTAATATTTTCGCATTTAGAGCATAGAAATCCTGTTTACGACATTCTAAATAAGATTTTTAACATTATTAGAGACCTCTAGACATGATATAACACCCTTTAGTCAAAAGTTTAAACTGTGCTCCACGACAAGACAGAGATGACAGTTCTTTCTCACAATTAAAAGAATGCAAACATATCTTCATCTTCAAAGGAGTGCCGTCAGGAGCAGAGAATGTCAGAGAGAGAGAGAAAAGTAAACAAAAATCAATAGGGCTGTTGGACTTTTAAGTAAATGAAGCACCGCGATAAAGCCGCGGCAATGAAGGGATCAATGTGAAGGTAGTCTTTTCAGTATTTTTTAGAGGAGCGTCCGTATCTTCTAAGCAAACAGCCCCTCTGCTCACACCCCCTCCGTCAGGAGCAGAGAATGTCAGAGAGAGTGAGAGAGGCAGAGAAAAGCAAACAATCAAAAATTAATACAGGCTGTTAGAGCTTTGAAGTGTGTGAACCACCGCGCAGGAAGCATATCATATATCATTGAGGAGTTTTATTTAATATGTAATACGTGCTCTGATTGGGTAGCTTCTCAGCCATCCGCCAATAGCGTCCCTTGTATGAAATCAACTGGGTAAACAAACTGAGGAAGCATGTACCATAAATTAAAAGACCCATTGTATGTAGAAATCTGCGAACCAGCGAAAAATCCGTGATATATATTTAGATATGCTTACATTTAAAATCCGCGATGGAGTGAAGCTGCAAAAGTCAAAGCGCGATATAGCGAGGGATCACTGTATATCAATGTAAATAAAAATCTGTTTGTCACGCTCACATGCTCACTTTATTTAGATTATGTAATTGAAAAATCAAATTTGTCTAATACTCATATTTTATTTTAATTGATTTTTAGTTATTGTTTTAATAATCAAAATATCCAAATAGCAAGTCAAACAAAAAATCATGTTAGCACTCTTTCCTCTATATGATTAAGATCGGAGGATGAATTTTGAATGCTGTCACCTTGTGCTTTTATGACTGGCACAAAAGGCAACACATTCACCAAGACTCATTTTTATGCCAGCCATTTCTGACCTACTTGTATCATCAGCCTCACTAATAAGTCCAGCGTTCGTTGGCATTGATTTGACCATATCTTCACTGTTTAAATCACCGCAGTTGCTGCCTGTCCTGTATCTTTTGCTTCTCTCCTGTGTGCTTAATGTTTTGTATACACAGAAATCAAAGACGTAAAATGTGTAAATAAATTTATAATAGGATAGTCCCTCAATTTTGCATACATAAATCAACCCATCATACCTGTTGGTATACTTATTGCGCATCACAACAACTTAGTGATAATCATTGATTTTGAATTGATTACCCCACAAACCAAAGCTTCCCTATCTTTGCAGCTTAGTTTTGTTTATATCCTTCATTTAATTTTCAAGCATATAAGTGCTTCATTAAACACATGATGGGGCTTAGCTGGCTCTGAACAGGAGGTAATTTTAATACTCCCCAAATATACTAAGGCTGAACTTGCAGCTTGGCGGGTTTCAAGTGGCTTCAGGGGCCCTATGCATTTGTGTTGTCCGCATATAGCAAGAAACGGTTCTGGGTTGTACCAATCTGCATTTCCAGCAATCAGAATACCAGTACCTTGTCATGCATACTATATTGGTCCCTTGTGTAAACAGAATTACACAATTACAAGCAGTTTGCTCTTACCTTGCAAAAATGCATAATGTAACCAAGTTGTACTAGTTCTTAAGTGAATTTAGTCCTCACTTATTACAGCATCCCTCTACAGCAGTAATCACCGTATTGACAGAAAGGCCATTTTAAAGAAATTAAATATGGACATTTAAATAAAAAATAGCCCGATGTCTGTAGATTCTGGAAAATCACAACAATAACACTTGAAGTAATTCTCTGTTGTGATTTTGTCCCTGGATTTCAAGAAATCTTTTTCTTACCTCCAAAAATGTTACAAAAAACAGAATTATTGGTAGTATAAATGTATACCATATTGAAAAGCAGAAATTTGATGCATTAAAATAATGTAAAAAGTAAAAATTGTTTATGAATAAATTATTACAATTAATATTATGCTGTGTTATTTCAGTTTATTTAACTGATTTTAAAGTATGCTTTTGAAAGTCATAAAACCACTAATGGCACAAGGATAATTTAGTTATTGTATTCAACAGGGAAAATCTGGTTTAACAAAGACTTTTTAAAATGATAAATTACTGGCCAGTTGTCCTATCATTTAAATCTGCTAAAATGATTAATACATTACTAGATACAGTAAATAAATACATTTTATTTTGATAGTCTGATAAAAAAAATATTTTTGTTGATTTTCATGAAGGAATATCTGCATATTCTCAAATGTCACACTCTGACTGAACAAAGCAAAATCATTTTTCTGATGGTATTGCTAAAGGTTTGTTATATATAATTTATACAGATCTTTGGCCATATTAAAACAAAAAAATTGTCACAGAGGCACATGTTATTTTTTTCAAAGTCATGTATAGGGAGCATGCCTGGAAAGTTCGGCTCTTCTGTATAGAACATTAAGTCATAAATCATCCTTGCACTCTCACCAATAAATCTTTTCCAATGAAAACCCTTTTTGATGCTCATTTGTTATTAATGACAAGTAGGACTTAATTCTGTTTGCTAACAATGGTGTTCCAATTTTATACATAACATTTAACAGTATAATGAGACATCAGTATTCAGGCAGATTCTGTAGCTTCTTCTGGCCAAACCACTGTAGACAGCTAATACTGTCTCTTGGACACCTTCTCCAATGCAATAATCAATCTAGTAAAGGTTAATACAGGATGTAGAAATATGCTTTGGTTCTAATAGGTGGGTTTATTGGAAATCATATTTCATCTATTAGATATAACATTAATAGTATTTAATGTCTAGTTTAAAATAATCAGATTCATGAATGTTTTAATTCTTCAGCTTGACTGCTCTTGAAGCTGAAAAACACCAAGGACATTTTAGTTTATAAAGTATTTGCAGTTACTTTGATGATATTTTGCATCTTCCACCTCTGCAAAATTTACAAGGGTATGAAGTGTTTTAGTATAAAACAATACAGCATATGTGCAATTGCTGACATTTCTTTTCTAATGGTTGAAGGATTTCTTCTGAGGGAAAGTAATTCATCATACTTAATCACTCTATAAGCTTGGACCATTTGTCAGTACTCTATGAATCAACAATCTTTTGGAAATTGCCATCTTGTTTAATAAAAAATTCTGCAAAACTACATCAACAAACATACCGCTTTTGTTTGAATTGTCATTTGTATATGCTAGTAATTCATTTCCTACTACATTTAATTTTATGTAGAAGTATTGTTACTTTAGTGATAATGGCTTGATTTCAACAAACACATTATTGAAAGACTAGTCTGTGCTACTGACTGTCTTGAGCTATTTGGTCAGGTTCCATTTAGGAAGTACTGGCAGCTTTCTGTAAAGCTGGTAAGCAGCCTTGCTTATTCTTGTTACCTCTTTGAAAGAATGACTGTTGACCTTAGATAGAAGAAGGAATTTTAAAGTGAATGAAATGAAGCATGCTTTTGATGCATTTTCCTGAGATGTGACCCATGTAATCATTTCATGTTAAAATGGAGTTCTGCTCAGGTATCTCTCTGACGTGCTTTCACTGCCCCCCAATGACATTCTTCTCCATCTGTATAAATTGTGTCATTTTACTACAGCTGGGGTCCCCAGTTCAAATGATTCAAATTATTTGAGTGTCACACACAAACAGTCTTAAGGCAGGCTCTGAGCTAGATTGAGTGCTTCCATTCAAACAAAATATCTCCTATTTGTTCTTGAACAACTCATGGTAATCTCTTTCATGTTAATAATGTTTTGAAAGAGTGGCTAAACCTAGGAGATTCATTCTTTTAGTAACAATTTACATATGCTGAAAAAGTGGTCATGCGAAAGAGCACTGCAACAAATATATTAACACAACACTTCATCAAGCAAGACAATTGAGAAGAACTGACGTTATGCATCTTTCTTTCTTTTTAAAGAATATTTATAATGAGAGTCCTGAACTCCAAATGCTTGGAACAGTACTGCTTCTTGCCAGAAGTAGTCATCTTGCCAAAATTATTTGGGATTGCAGCATAATGCCATTCATAAAGACACATAATCCTAAAAAATTCAAAGAATTACAGGCTTCTGTTACCTGAACAAAGTTCTGTGTTCATAATTTCAGAATCAGAAAGACACTGAGGAAAAATGGTCCTCATTGGAGGGTAGCAAAGCAAAAACAGAGCTACCTAATCAGAGCATTGCAATGGTATGGAGATGTTTTGCTGCTTCAGGACCTAGTCAATGTGCTATAACTGAAGGAATAATTAATTTTGCTCTATACCAAGACGTTCTTAGGGAGAATTTCAGGTCATCTGTCCATGAGCTTAAAGTTGAAGTGTAATTGTACGTTGTAAAAAGACAACATTAGAACAATCTAGACAAGGACAGGCTATTCAGCCCAACAAAGCTCGCCTTTCCTATTCACTTTAATTCTTCCAAAATAACATCAAGTCTAAGCCCCCGAAGTCCTACTGTCTGCCACACTACTTGGCAACTTTATGTGTCTGTGGTTCTCTGTGTGAATAAAAACTTTCAAATGTCTGTGCAAAATGTACCCTTAACAAGTTTAACAAGTTTACAGCTGTGTCCCTGCTTTTGTGTTGGACTACTTTTAAAGTAAAAGTTTTGTACTAATTCCCTTCATAATTTTAAGCACTTCAGTCTCCTTTAGCTTAAACTGAAAAGGCTTAGGTCCTGTAATCTTTTCTCATAATGCATCACCAGTCCTGGAATTAGCCTATTTGCTCTTCTCTGAATGCTTTCTAGTGCTTCTGTATTTTTTTCTATCCTAGAGATCAAAACTTTACACAGCGCTCCAGATGAGGTCTAACCAGTGCTTTCTAAAGCTTGAGCATAACCTACTTTGACGTGTACTGCACACATTGTGTTACATAACCTAACATTCTTTTAGTCTTCTTAATACACTAGCTTCTGAACACTGTCATACGTTTATAGTGACAAAGCCACTAGACTCCTAATTCTCTTTGGTAAGGTTTACTTTTAATTTTCAGACATCATTTCCAGACATCATTCAGAACTAACGTTTTTGCTTCTTGCTTTGTATAACACTTTACATTTGCTTAAATTTTATTTAACAGAATTCCGCCCATGCCTATAAGCTGTGTAAGTCCTTTTCTAACAATTCAATGGATTCTAAATTATCTGCTGGTCTACCCTGCTTGGTATCATTTGCAAACTTAACCAGCTTATTTATATTTCTGTCCAAATCATTTATATACTGTGTATTTATAATAGCAGCGGCCCTGTGACTGAACCCTGAGACTCACCACTTTTAACGTTACCAAATTCAGATCATGTTCTTCACACAATAATTCTCTGCTTCCTGTCTTTTACCCAATTCTGCCACTGACATGGACCTTACGCTTTTTATAGGATATCGTACTTTATAACATCTCCTTATATTCTCTTCTACATCTGTAACCACAGGCAAATACATAGTGTAAACGACAAGCAGTAGTTAAGTTAGAACTTTAAATAATGCATTATTGATAATATTCATAAAATAATAACAATAAGCAAAGTACATGTGAACATTGCCAACCCATACAACCTGATAAATGCTAGATGTGTAGTTTCAGGCAGCACACAGACCTGTAGTTACTTAAATATCACTTTTTAAGACATCATTTCTAGTCAGCTTTCTTTTGGACAGGCTGTATGCCAGTCTGCATATGGTTGCCAGGTTGTGCTTTCTGCTTATGTTATTCTCTTTATGACCATGGTGTGAGAGAGAGAGGGAGGGATAAAGCAACCAAATTTATAGATTCTCTGTTCAAATCCTTACCAATAGGGCACTGGGATACACAATGGCCTCTGATTCAAAACAGATCCCAAAGAGCCAGTCTTCAGACGAATTGGTGCACACACTGCTTTTTCACACCTGTCCTCAAGACTATTTGTTGAGCTGAAGCCTGCCAGACACTGTAGGTTTATACCCTTCATGTGGGGTTTGGCTTATTAAGAATGTCCTGCAGAGGATCCCCCTTGCCAAACTGGTTTTAGGCACCTTCCCCAACCCTGCCATAAAATCGTGAGTCAGTCCTAAAGACTCAGGGGTTTAAATTTAGTTAGACATTAAAGCATTGCTGTTGTCATCAATGAAATCCTGAAACACTAATTTTACATTTGCTTTGCTCGATGTACAAATAAAGACCTAAAAAATATTTAACAACTCATGTACAAAATTTCTCGCCACAACATTCCACCTCTAATAAATCTTTTGCACAATATCTTTATGAAATAATTAATTATTCTTCATTGTTTGAAGAGTCTGTTGCACAACTGAAGAACTTAAATGTGCTACTGATTACCTTTATCTGCTCTGGCTTGCTTCTTCTGTTCTGTTCACACCTTTCAATAAACTAGCCCACTGCAATTTTAAGGCTATTATGTGAATTTTTTAACTCATTACTGGTTCTGTGTCTAACTGCAAATTAGACCACTGTCCCAAACTATTCATTTAAGCATGTGCAGCAGAACTTTTAACTTCAAAATTTGAAGGGTAACATACCACAAGTGCCAGTGCCAACCACCTCTACCAAAGTGAGAGCACATGTGCCTCTGCTTGAACTGGTCACAAACCAACTTATGCCCACTCTTTGCAAATTTGGGGTTGACTTACTTGCCTTTTATGCTTTTCTACTCATGGTGTAACCCTTGACTGTCATCAGCCTTTACCAGTATTGATTAGCATCACCACCATATGAAATCATAACTATGCAACCCTAATCATTAACCCTGTAGGCCACCTCTAGAATTGTTTGATCACCATGAGCATACAAGATATGCTAAATACCTTGCTTCAGAACTGTCTCACTGCAGCAGGTCTTCCATGTTTTCCCAGTAAGACTATACCTACACATCGGAGCCCATATTACTTGAAACTGTACCAGCTATACCTGTTGTTTTGAAAAGTTTACAAATTTGCTCAGTATACCTTTTCCTTAATAATAGTATTAATTATTTTTATTATTCCAATTAATTAATTAATTAATGCCCAGAATCTACACTTTATGAGCCCAAAATTATAGCCGTTATTTTTAGCATTCCTAACTGGTTTGCACAGTTAAAATATATTGTTATTTGGAACACATGCATTTCATGTGTGTTCCGTGTCTACAAAGATCTATGTAAGTGTAGGATGACAGAAATGTTGAACACATACCTAAAAGATAAACTTTTTCCATGTTTTACTACTAACGACAAAATTTTGACATGAAGTGTATAATGTGTGAAGACTGAAGTCCAAATATCAAATAAGCACTTTCACAAAAGGTACAAGTATAACAGAACAAGTGCACTTTTATTCAAGAATATAACTGAAGAAAAAGAAATTGGGTTAGTGTGGCTTGTTGTAGTGATTTCTCACAGTGGTAAGAACTGCTGAGTCCTATTCAAAAGGTCGCTGGGTCGAGTCTCTCGTGTCCCACAATAAATATTTTGAGTAGTGAACTGCTCTTATTGTTACTATCATACAATAAAAACATACATTTGATTCTGTAACAGCTGGTGTAAGTGTATGGTACTTGTAAAGGTTAGCATTTTTTGATTCCGTTTTATTCTCTCGGTTGCGTTCATGCTTACCCTGATCTGACACTGCTGTTTTCAAATAAAGACGTGCTATAACAGAAGTGAACTCAGATGAGGACGAGTGTTCTACATCGGAGAAAGAGAACAATAGCCCTACCTGCAAGAAATGTCCACTCACATATAAGAACAACGCAGCTGAACCAGGCGTAAAGGTGAAAGATGGCACCGTCTGGATGCAGTATGAGGTCCGGCATCATCCTGCCAGTCGGTCTGCCCCACACCTGTCCTTCAACAAAACAGCACGGCTTACAGAGCTCGCCAACGTATCATGCAAACTTCTGCTTGTGATTATGTTCCTCATCTGAGTTCACCTCTGTTATAGATCTTTTAGCCTATACAACTCTAGGTACCTGACTCCCTGATAAACAGACTTGAGCTGGGAGAGGTTTTTGCAGTTTCTGCGGCAGTGGGAGGATGGGATAGCAGGCTGCTTGGGCTTATCAACACATTTACTAGAAAAAAGATGTTGAATGGAGAGGTGCGAGCAGATTTAAGGTGAGCCGGATTTAAGAGTTTTTTCCATAAGCTTTGGTAATTCTAGTGTTAAAAGACAATGGCAAAAGCATGTGGAACAAAAAAAAATTCAGTGAATGTGAAGTGGAGGCAAGGAAAAACATACTATTTGTTGGCTTAGGCAGTGGTATAAGCAACAAAATGAAGTTGATGGAGTGATACAGTATGGCGGAGACACTTTAATGTTCAAGTTCAGAAAGTTGCACAATGCCCAAAATAACAAAGAAGTGGTGATATATCAAAGTCAATGAGAAAAGGTGAGTCGCAGCCCATCATCTGTTTTTTCTGTTTCAGACAATATTACAAAAGCAGACCCCCATTCCAAGAATGCAATGATAGTATTGCTGTGCCAAGCACATCTTTGGGCGCTGGCTGCACACACACCTCTGCCTCAGAAACTGCCAGACAACCATCTGGCTGTGTGCTGACGGACGCTGTTCTGGAGTCACAAAATGCAATAGTGGATGCTGTAAGAGATGTGGCCAATGAACTAAGGCAGGGCTATACAATGTGATATTGACCACAAATTAAATGATCTGGTTAAAAAATAAATGCTGCATCTGATTACCTGTTTTTACATTCTGCTAATTACATTTAAACAAACTTGTAACGTTGTCCGATTTGGCTGATCAGTTGGCGAATCAGGTACAAGCAAGCTACGATTGTGTGCCACATTATGCAGCACGCTACATTTTTACACAATGAGACACACTTTCTGTGCACTATAGAGCAGCACATTAATACAGTGGAAATGCTTTCTATTTACATACGCAAATTCATTCTCTGTGCCTTTATAGTGTAGCATTAGCACCAAGCTCCAAAATGGATAGATTTTCTTTACATGGCTCTTTGAGGTGACTTGCTATCCTTAAAAGGGCTGCTTACCTTTTGCTGCACTACTTTGAACTGACTTTCCCAAGGTTTCTTCCATTTTTCCCTAATAGGTTTTTTTTGGGAGTTTTTCCTTGTCTTCTCAGAGAGTCAAGGCTGGGGAGCTGTCAAGAGGCAGGCCCTGTTAAAGCCCATTGTGGCATTTCCTGTGTTATTTTGGGCTATACAAAAATAAACTGTATTGTATTGTAACTGTACTAGTTGGAAAAAGCACAAAACTATGTGTAACTGCCATTTTTGTAGACTCTCCTGTTTATATATGATATAATGCCAGCTGATTCTTTCGGTGATTCATCCCTGGCTGATATAATTTGTCCAGCACCATTTCAATAGCAATGTGCATGCAGTTGACTTCTCCAATTACATTTGGAAAACTGAATGTTACTGTGAATTGCACTTTCTCAGTTCAACAACAGCGTAAGGAAATCTTATCTATCTGGATGACAAGTGGATAATACCATCCAATACAGCTGGCATTGACTGAAACAGTGATGTTTATGAAATACCTGATCAGTCAGCAAGTTCATGTTGAAAAGTTCCCGTAGCTAAAACCTGAGAATGGACAGAACTTGCAAAGGAACAGGTACAGCATAATTCCTCAAAGTCTGCCTCTGTAAAGCCGGATCCAGTTCAGCACACAGCTGAAGAAGATAGCTCTTGGAAATTAAATTTACTTAGAAGCCAGTCATCATTTATGAATAGGCACCCTTTTCTAATTCTTTCATTTGCAATGTCTTCTAACAACGCTACAACAGCTATGGTAGGTGAAATAGTCTGGCCATTCCATGCACCATTATATTGTTACAGAATGATTACTATCAATTGTGTTAAATTTGTAAATGATATGGAATTAATTTTGATGTATTTGATAATCCCCACTTTATGGATGCAAATATGAAAAAGAATGAAACAGTAGCACTGCTTTGACACTGGGTGCTGCCAGTTTGCAAAACCAAGCAGAAAGTGTGTACATGAGGTTGCTTTGGAAATGTGTGAGGCCTCATGCCAAGTTTAGTTTATATACATCTTGAAGTGAGTGTGGAAATGGGCGTACACAGCATTTTTGTGTGTACGCACCATTTATGATTGAGGCCCCTTGTCTTTTTATTGTCTGCAAAAAGGAAGGTGGCAAAGCAATTTCTTCCTATCTCATCTTTATAGTTGTTGACCTGGTACCAACACTGAAACTCTGCTTTCCGGGCATTCATTTGAACAGCATGCTTACTAGTGCCACTGTGTGCCAGTGTTCTGGTTGTAAGTTGATCTCCTGCATGGATTTTACTCTGGATCTGTCGCCTTCATTATTCATCACCTGGACCCAAAGTCCATAAAAACTCAAATCAGAAGTAGCATTATTGCAAAGGATCAGAAAATGGAAACAGAAATACAGTGGAACCTTGGTTCACGAACGTCTCGGAACATGTACAAACACGTACGACCAAAAAGTTTGCCAAACTTTAGCATCTGTTCACGACCACAGACTCAGTATACAAACAAGCCAGTTTCCCTTTCGGTTTGTGTGCGCCAATGATTTCCGCACGTGTTCAGTCTCTCCCTGTGCAGAGAGAGAGAGAGAGAGAGAGAGAGAGAGAGAGAGAGAGAGAGAGAGAGAGAGAGAGAGAGAGACACACACACAAGCGAGAAAGAGACAAACACACACACACACACACACGAGAGAGAGAGAGACTACTGGACGCATAAGGCTTTGTTTTAACCTCGTATTTAATGAAGACTTTTTTCTATTGGATTTTAACCTCCACTTCTGTTTAAAGCGATCGGTTCGTAGCGTGCATTGTTGCAATGTTCCTTTTCTTGGTGGTTTATTAAATTAAGGATTTTTCAAATGTTCATTTTTTTCCCTGTGCTTAAAACTTATGAAAAAAAAGTGTTTTTAGCGAGCGGTTTGTAGTGCTATAGCGTGAACTCTTGCAGTGTTAGTTTTCTCTGTTGTTCAAGGTTTTCTCAGTGTTATTCAATGTTTTTACATTTAGTTTACTATTACACTGTGCATTCTATTTCTATGATATAATTAACTATATTTGTGTTTAAAAATCTTAAAAAATATATATTTACATGCAGTTCGTACGGTCTGGAACGGATTAATTGTATTTACATACATTCCTATGTGGGAAATTACTTCGGTTCACGACCAAATCGAGTTTTGGAACGAATTATGGTCATGAACCGAGGTTCCACTGTAATTATTTTCTCTTTCCTGTCTTCCTGTTCTGTATTTCCATTTTTATCAAAGCCTGTGTGCATATTGTGTATATTATATTGTGACTGTTGCCTGAAAATGTGGTCTAAAACCTCTCCAAAATCAAGTGCCAAATCCAGCATCTCTCCTAAAACTGACCATTGTTCTTTGTTCATAGTCATCTCACTTCTTTCCCTTTTAGTTGCAGCGAGTTTTACAAGCTGCTGTTTCTCTGAAAAAAAGGCCAAGTTCATAAATTCGTTCAGATTGGCTGTGTCATCCCCACAGTACTCACCTTCAGACATGAAACAGGACCCTTTTTCCTTTTTTCCTTTTGTCCTGTTTCATTCAAACCAACTGCTGAATTGACACACTTTATTTTCAACTCATTCTTGTCATTAGCATTTTCAGACCTTTCACACACAAGCACTTGAATTTCTTTAATTTACACTATCCCTTCTTTTAATTCCACACACTTCTTCTCTCAGTCCCATATTCCATTATCCAGTTCAGTGCCCTGCAGTCAACAATGGCCATTCAAACTCACCGGCGTCTCTGCCTTCCATCTAATATTTTTTTTTTCTAAATCTAATTTCAGTGTAGCACTGGTTGCCTTTTGTAACAGTGGTGAAATATCTATCTGTGTAACATATTTAAATACTGGATCGACCTCAGAATTACAATGAGAATGTGGTTCAGTGGAGAATAATGGAAGGAAGCATGCTTGCTGTTTTTCCACACTTTCATCCCTGTCCTTTTGCTCACACTCACATTCACAATCTTTATCCGACATGTTAACATCCTCAGGTAAGTCACCCATATGTGTTTTAGGGTTTTGGGCAGATCCCGTTACTACTACCCTAACTTTTACCATGGACGGTAGCAGAGGGTGTTCTACATGCTAGCACATCACATTTTTCATGCCAGCGGTTGCATCTCTCAGAACATTCACACATCATTCCATTTTCACTTTTAACCACTTTGCTATTTTCTTCCTCATACTGTTCTTCCTTATTACTTATAATGCAAGATAATAAACCTCATAACAGCAGCTGTCTTTTTTATACCTGATCTCTGTTTTCCTGCTTATATCCTTCCAGCCTTCAATTTTGTTTCACGTTTGGCTCAGCTTCTGGTTTCTCTACCTGTACTACAGGTTTCCATTTCCTGACTGTAGTGTGCTTGGAGAACATGTTGACGTTGTATGAGACTCAGACTTATATAGCATTGCATTAGTGACATAACATGATGTGACATCTGTATACCACACCCCCAGGAATGACGTGTCATGTTATGGCATTAGAGCCAACAAATAAATAAAAAGGTAATGCAATAAATATTGAAATAATGTTAACAAAATTTCTAATTGTTATAAAGAAAAACTTTCAGCCCCACGATGGCTTCTTTGGCTTTTATTGGCACAGCTGTTCTCCTCATGTTCAACAATGACAACTACAGATTCCAAAGGTAGTCTGTAGATAAAACTAAGCCTAGGTATCTTATGCTTGCACTAATGAAGCAATGAAACACACTTGTGTAATCGCAAACACCTGTGACACCAATTGTCCCAAACATTATGGCTACTTGAAACAGGGGGACATGTATAGAAAGTGTTGTCATTTCTACATGGTGTTACCAAAATGTATCCAGATACCCTTAAATTAATGTCTGCAGAGTGCACTTTAATCACATCTGAATTATTTGATTTGTAATTTTTAACTGTGCTGCTGAGAGTAAATCAAGGAAAAATGTGCCTTTGTTCCAAACATTATGGAGGGCTCACTGTATCTCTAATATAAAATAAAAGGACAATACATTTTCACCACAATGCCTGTACCCCTTAGATGTCTGATGAAGCTTGGATTTCTCTGTCTTTCTTCACTAACTTTTATGAGTGTGCAGTGGAGTCCATCCTTACTGGCAGCATAACATTCTGGTACATAGAACCAGTTTAGTTCAAGATTGTAAGATCACATATAGCACAGATCATTAACTGCACGAAAACAGCCTAATGTTCAGAATATCTACAACACATGCACATTTTTATTAAAAATAGAATTGATTCTGCACACTCACTGTTCTCACTCCTCCCTTCTGACAAAGTTGTAGGACCATTCAAATGTATAGAAGTAGTTTTAAGGACACTTTCTATTCTTAGATCTTAAGATTACTAAACAGCCAGTCTTAATAAAGAATGCAGCATCTATATATTGTATAGAATTAATGTGTCTTTTTTTAGTGTTACATAACTGTCACAAGACCTGAAAGTAAGAAACTCATTGGACTTTGTATACATAACAATAAACTAGAACATGAAGAAAAAATTTGCTCCAACCTCTGGAAATCCTCTAAATAACAAGTTGCAGGAAACC
This sequence comes from Polypterus senegalus, assembly GCF_016835505.1. Taxonomy (NCBI): domain Eukaryota; kingdom Metazoa; phylum Chordata; class Cladistia; order Polypteriformes; family Polypteridae; genus Polypterus; species Polypterus senegalus. The sequence goes on from NC_053154.1 coordinate 233,558,240, forward strand.
ACAACCCTAGGGACGAAAGGTTGCTGTGGTGGGAGATGGAGTATGATGTGAAGAGCACTGGCAGAATGCTTTTAAAATGGCAGAATCTCACAAAAATCTAATTGTTTTCCTGAATATTATAAGAATGCACTGTTTTATAGCTTGTTTGCAATCTCATGGTGCTGATTAATTTTCAGGAACATTCTTAACATAAAAACATTTAAGTTTTAAGGTTTTTGTTTTACATTTGGATGTATGCCTTTTGGACTCTTTGGACATTTTAAAATGCAAACGGAGGCACTTTGATTTTTAAAATACTAGGGGGCTCTGCCCCCTGCTCGCTTCGCTTCGCCAACCCCTGTGTTTGGTTAATCGGATATACAATTTTAAAGGCTTTTTTTTGGAATTGTTTCAATTTCATTATTTGTACTTTTACTTTAAAGCTTCATTAAAAACAATATTTTGAATTACCTTTTCTTCAAGATCGCATTGAATTTTGATTCAGTTTTTGGAGACACATTGTGACAACGCAATGTATAACTGCCCGTGAGTGAATATTGTTTCTGTTTCTCTAATAAATAATCCGACTTTTTCTAATGTTTGTCCCTGTGATTTGTTAATTGTCATAGCAAAAGCTAAATTCTCACAGGAAGCTGTAAACATTTTAATAGAAATGGCATATCAAGATCTCCTTTGGTGTCTAATATTATTCGCAGAATATATACATTACCTTTCTTGTCGCCTATTAAAATTTGCATTGCTTCTCCGTGATCATAAATATACACCTGACTGAATTGTGTTTTCTTTGAAATTAAACTTGTCGTTGCTTTAACTGTTGCGGGACCACAGATTCTCATAGCATACGGTCCATTATTGTCAACGTTTTGTGTATTGAATGATGCGAAGGCAAAAAGACTTTGTTTTCTGCTCTTTGCCTTTTATTTCTGACCTTGCTTTGTCCTGCTATTTTTTCAATTACACCTGGTCCTGATAATTAATTTCATTTTGTTCTCGCTAATGAGATTTTTACTATCTTTTTTTTATACTGACGTAATAAAGTGTCACAAAAGTTTTACTTGAACAATCGCCGTCTTCGTTACCCCAAATACAACTTTCTAGCACCCTCTTCAACCCCTCATCCCCCGGGTCTTGCCCCCCACCCCTTACCGGATCAATCAATACCACGCTATGATTCTTCTGTGCTATACTCCGCCCTCCCTCAATCGAACCTAACAGTCACTTAAAACAAAAAAGGCTTCAACCTGGCTTAGACGCTACAATACTTTCGAATTTTACTGCTTTCATATTCTTTACCTTTCTCTGCATGTGTATTGCGCCATCGTTTGTTTGAGCCTTTCAAATTCCACTGCTTTCATAATCTCTTATCTGCCTTTTTTCTCTCCAACGCTTTTGGGTCTCTTTCTCTGCACTGCTCTTTCTTCTTTGCTTAGTCATTGACGTTTCATCTAGAACGTATTGTCCTTATACGCTTTATATGTGCTGAGAGCACAGGATTTTTGTGTGCTACGTGCCTTTACACGACTGAGTGTTTTGCTAGCCGTGCTGTTATTTGATATTGTGTTAGCATCTCGCGGTTTCTTTTAAGTGTCTTCCGAGAACTTCCGAGAAGATCACGTCTCATCACCCTGCTTTTGCTTTCCAGGATTTGTTTTTATAACAGAGAATTATAAACACTTTAGAACACAATTTCCCATGGACAGTTAATGTACAATACCAAACTTAAAATTTGCCATTTTTCTTCAACTATTGTGATTTTTCACAACTTATTGCATTAATTATTGCAAATATATTATATTTACACATTACACTGATTCTCTTTAAATGTCTGTCCTACATTTTGCCACTCAGGCTTTTTGCAATGTTTGTTTTTATTCTTTGGATAAAATAATTTGAAAGTTTTACACTAATCTTGCTTCAAGGTCAACTTTTATGATTGAGAATTTATATCAAGTGCGCCAAGCCAAAATTGTATTTAGGTTTTTTAAATAATTTCAATCAGTTTTTATTAATTTATTCATTTATTTTTGTAGTTTTGCTCAGTTGTATTGTTGTCTTTGTATTTCATTATCTCTTACCACTTTTGTCATTTTAGCTTAATTCTCCACCTTGAGTCGCCTGTCTTGTTGTATCTATAAAGCTTTTATTGAAGTCATACCCTGCTTCTCGATCCTTCCCTTAGTTTTTTCCTACAGTGCTTGTTTTGGCTTCCATCTCTCTGCCATTGACTATAATCAGCCAAACCTCATGTTCTGAGCTAAACTAGTAAGTCTTTCAGGGATCATACCCAAAGTTAAGGGAGAGCACAGTGCCAACTGTAAATGCTTATGTTACTTTACCACAAAAACTTTTGAGGAGCATGTAATTATGGTGTTCATAATGTATCTGTTACCACAGCTGCATGTAAATGTGTCAAATAGTATTATTCTTAAATTGGTAATGTTTTTCCTGAATTCAGAAATGTCCACTAGCTATTGTTTGACATAAATATTTTAACAAAGTTGTTATTTTCCATATTTTAATTAACATGGCAGATAAGGGGATTTTTTCTTGTTTTCTCATATTAAAATGAGGTTATGTGATTGTTTAAAATTTAACACAAGAACATAATAGCATGAGTCACTGAAAATAATATTGTATAATAAGCAAATGTGAAGATTTTTTAATCGGAATCAGTATAAAACTACAAAAGTATTCGTAGTTCAAAACCATCTGCCATCATTGTCCTACTCTTATACCTACATGACCATCATGTACATCGATGATTGTTATTCTTTCTCACATTCTGCAATGATTTATCCTACATTAAACTCAATCAATAATTCTAAGAACTGAATAGTGCATTTTGGTGTACTATAGTAGAAAGTATCTGAAGGTTATCATGATTCAACCCTGTCTGGTTATCACCAAAGGGCCACAGTTGCTGCTGATTTTTTTAGTTTTATTCATGTGTTAATGTTTGTTTCTTTCTTACATGTGTGCAATATATATGTTTAAAACTGTCAATCTCAAATTCTAGAATGTACAATGAAATAACTGGATGGAGATTAATTTTAAACCTTGCCTACACTTTAATGTGTGTGTGCACATACTGTATGTTTGTGTATATTGTAAATGGGTGTCATGTTTGAAACAGAGCTACACTTTACATTTACATATACATAAATTCATTTATCTTAAGTAATTTACAATTGCGTTGAACATTATTGACTCAACATCAATTAGGGGTTTGTTTTGAAACAAGTGTTACAAGACTAGATCAAAAGAATTGACTAAAACAAGTGAAAAATTCACTAGAATGTATAAGTAAACAACTATTTAACCAACTAAAGCACAAGACTAGTTAACCTTACCTTAATTAACCTCACATAAATAAATAAATTAGTAATATAAATAAATTAATAAACCTCACATCAATCCCATTAGCAATTAGGAAGGTATTTAAATATATTCTTAATACACTAAAGGAGTCCACTGCATGGATCCCTTCTATATAACTGCTAGGACTCTAGGATTAATTTCCACTGGATACCCACAAGTATTCTTAGGCTTACAAACTCCTTCCAGCTTTATGGTAAATGGATTGAGAACAAGTTCAGTTAGCAGGTGTGAGACAGGTCAGAGGCATAAGGTGAGAAGGGGGAGAGTTTTGAGATGTTCTTATGTTGGCAGAGGACCAGCCACCTCATGGGTAGATGGAATATGCTTGTCTTGTTAGGTTTAGTGGGTTTACAGGTGATTATTTCTTGTTTAAGTTGTTATTTATGATACCCCATTTGGTGTATTTTTTGTGAAATTAAACTTCTCAGTTTGTTACCTTGGTTTACTTCATTACAAATGTATTTCTGTGTTCAGGGACAACTTCAGAGCATGCTGTACAGGCCACTACTTTGTGTGCATAGTGACAGATAAGAGGTGCCACTGAGCTGTAAACACTGAATACAACCAACAGAAAGACAGTTATGGGTTCAAAACAAAGAGCTTTATTTTGCCAATAACACAAAAAGGTTTCTGGGCAGGTTGCACAAACACAGTTTCGCACAAATCCTTCTTCCTTCTCTTCTCTGCTCTTCTATCTCCATCCATCTCCCTAAAAGTGGGTGTGTTGCTTTTCTTCCTCCTGACTCTGACTCTGCTGGAGGAGGCTGGATGGCTTCCTTTTACATTGGACTCTTCTGCCTAAATTGCATTTTAGTTTTAGGCATATTTTAGTCATTTAAATATTGTTAGTTTTAGTCGAGAAAAAGTAAATTCATTTTAGTTGAGAAAAAGTAAATCTGTTTTAGTTGACTAAAAGTAAATTAGTTAAAAAGTCAAAATTAGATGGATATCTTGTTTAAAATGTGAATATGCACAGAATATACTGTACCTCTAAACTATTATACAAACTTGTACACTAAAAAGCCAAACCACATTTAGTGGTTATTGAACATAAAATAAACAGTAGGTGTAGAAAGGATTTACTCTAAAAGCTCTTGGTCAGATAAACATTAGTTTGCCCTCGAAAACCAAACAAATAACACAAATTTAGCATCCTCTTGTATTCAGCAGTGAAGCAGTGCTGTTTTGCCGTACTGTACATGTACATATCGTATTAGTTGGGAGATGTGCTTCAAGCACTGAAATCCTAAATACATTTTATTTTAGTATTAACAAATGGAGCATTTGCATTTCATCAGTGATGGAGACAAGCCAAATAGCCACTTTGTTTGAAACTTGTCTCGATGTTTAATTGCTACGACAGTTGTTGTCACTGCCACTGTGCCCGTATCTGTATGTGGAGGTGGTTTCACCTGCAACCCTGAACTGTATCCACCTGTTACAAAATGGATGGATACGTGGACGAACTGGTGTTGATGTGATCATTACAATCATAGAATGACTGTGAAGCTTCCGTTTCTTTATCGGGACTGCGTAGGACACTGTATTAAAAGTGCTTAATCCCCCCGTAATTTCATCTGCTGCAACAAATGTGTGACACTACAAGCTAAACAGTTACAACTCACATCTCAGGCTGAGATCTGATTGTCCTCTCAAAGCTGCAAAAATCCGTTTCTTAAGTAAGTTGTAAAGGGATAAAATTGGAAATTACAAAATCCTGTGTGTTGGCTTTTTCTTTCATTAGTTTGCATGTTTTCCCCATGCGCACTTAGCACATTTGTATTAGAAGGGTAATTGAGAGTCAGGGGTAACAGTATTGGTGTTGAGCAAGTTGCCACCTAGATAACGTTACATACCCTGGCATGAATCTCAGGATGGTGTGCCTTTAGACGACTCATCAGGTTCTTAACTGTGAGCTTCAATCCACATGGGTTACACTTGGTTTTATTTTCTTCAGTGTTGTAATTAAATTGGTCCGTATGTCTAACCGCTTTTTTTGCCCAAGAGTTACTTTGGCCAACATTGCAGAGCGGATTGGAACAAGACTCTGGTTGACATGATGATTTCTTGATTGCGTCCAAACTAGTGTTAGTCAATTCAAGTGTCCTTACAAATTTTTAAAATTGCACCACTGCATTCATGCTTGTTATTTATTGTGTAATGCCATGTGTAATAGAGATGTACAAAGAGCCTCACATCACTAACTCTCCAGTCATCTGTCTGGAGCATTTTTATTTTGTTTAGTTTTTTTCAGCATTGATTTTAAAAGCATTCGTCTTAGTTTTAGCTATTCAAGGCACATTTTTATTTAGTTTTCGTTCAGTTTTTGTCACTGAAAAAATGATGTTGACAAGTATTTTTCTCTTAGTTTTTATCAACAAAATTAACACTGGTCCCGTGCCAGGGTATAGCCCAATGGAAGTAATTCCAAGTCAGATGGAAATCCCGAAAATGTACTGTGAATATCTGCAGCTCCCCCAGCAGGGCTGACTGTCAGTACTATAACTCCCTTCATGCCCTGGAGGCTTCCACATGGTAACCAAGGTCCTGGGATTTCAACCCGATACCTAATGGCAGTCAAGGTGCCATTGTCTCGCCTGCAGAGGTCTGTGCGTCCCTCCATGGATATGCCTCCCCATATCATCACTGACCCACCACCAGACTGGTCATACTGAACAATGTTACAGGCAGCATAACGTTCTCCATGGCTTCTGCAGACCCTATCACATAGCACATGTTGCCAGTGGTGGACCTGCCTATTCTGGTATTCTATTGGAAATGCCAATTGAGCTCCACAGTGCCAGGCAGTGAGCACAGGGCCTACAAGAGGATGTTGGGCCTTCAGGCCACCCTTATGAAGTCTGCTTCTGATTGTTTGGTCAGAAACATTCACACCAGTGGTCTGCTGGATGTAATTTTGTAGGGCTCTGGCAGTACTCATCCTATTCCTTCTTACCCAAAGAAGCACATACCGGTCCTGCTGATGGGTTAAGGACCTTCTACGGCCCTGTCCAGCTCTCCTAGAGTAACTGTCCTACATGCCATTGAGACTGTGCTGGTAGACACAGCAAACCTTTTGGTAATGGCATGTATTGATGTTGCTATCCTAGTGTTCTCCGTAGTGTCTTTTAGCTGGGCGCTTCACCCAGCTAATTTAGTTTAACGCCCGGCTGTCATCTCGCATGACATTGTAAAATGACAGCCGCAGATCTGCAGGCACAGGCAGATCTAATGATCTGCAGAGATGGCAAGGGGTAGGTGGACAAATATTGCTAAAGCTAATAGTGGGGACAAGACGGAGCAGAGTTTACAAGCAAAGAGTATGGGGAGGTGGGGTTTTGAGAGCGGGCTGTACATGGTAATAGTGGGGGTGTAGCAGCTTAATACAGTATCAAGGAGTATGGACAGGTGGGCGGGCAAGAGGGGGCTGTACATGCTAATAGCGGGAGTGGAGCGGAGCGGCAGTTGACATGCAAAAAGTGTGCAGAAATCCTTGCAGCACACACTGTGTCCTGAGCAGAAGTTTTGTCACTGAATTGCTGAGGGTTTTGTACAGAAGCGTATTAGGGCCACGGTGAAGAAAAAAAACTATGTGTTGAGAATAAAGTCGAGATGTTGAATTTATTTTCGACATTTCCACTTTAATCTTGACACTTATGACAAGAATAAAGTCGACATGTTGCCACATAACTTATGACAGGGTTTAAGAAAATCTAGTAAATTAAACATTCATTTTTAGATGAAGTTTAGTTTACGATATTCTTCTTTAATGACAAACTACGAGAATAAAGTCAAAATGTTGAATTTAATCTCAAGATAAACGGTGAGAATAAAGTAGAAATGTCGAGAATAAAGTGGAAATGTCGACTTTATTCTTGACATATGTGACGAGATTAAAGTGGAAATGTCGAGAATGCGTACCTGCTGTAGTGCAAGTGTGAATTGAATATCCAACAGGCTCTCCCTTTCCCACTCAAAAGTCTTATTCATAAGTACTTTAAATTTTTTTCAAATGTTTTATCAACATGAGCAAAAGAAGTGTTCAGAAAAAAACACTGCTCAGTTATTTCAGAAAAGAGATGTCACAAACTAACGAAGGTGCGGCGTCAACTCCTTTAATGTGGCAATTTCAGACAAAGACATTGCAGAGGATGGTCCTTCAGGGGAAACCTCTCCAGCACACCAATTGATAAATCTAAGCACCGCTTATCCGGCATAAACAAACAATGGTTTAAAGATTTTGATTGGCTAATGGTCAAAGAAAATGTTATGTGGGGCTCATTGTGCATGAAATACTCAAACAAACACCCCCCAAGGAGGGGTTACTTTGGGTAAACGTGCCATACACAAGAATTCTAAAAAAAAAGCTTGCTGGACCATGAAAAAAGTAAAACGCACATTGAGTCTTCTGCTGACCTTTTAGGAAAGCGTGTACTAGAGCAAACTGGAACTGGTCAAATTGAAAGATCTGTATCTGTGTTAAATAACTTACAGAGAGATGCCTTTGTGGGGGCTTTAAGATCCTTGGATTGTTTGGCAAAAAATGAGTTGTCACATACAACGTTGTTTGAAAAGCTGTTGGAACACTGTAAAGAAATAGGTTGTTCCTTTTTACAACATCTCAATATTGCTAAAAATGCACATTACACCTCTTAAAGAATAATGCAAGAGCTGCTGGATGTCTTAGCATCAGAAATAAAATTTAACATATTGAAAAATATACTCACAGAAAAGTTTTTCAGTATTCTGTGTGATGAAACCACAGATATCTCCGATGTAAAATAATTAATTATTTACATTAAATATGTTTGTCAGGTCACTAAAGAGGTCAGAATTAGTTTTGTATCAACCCGCAATATGATTGATGGCAAATTGCAGACTATAACCAACACACTGAGTGAGACTATGGACACTCTAGGCTTGAAAACTTCTAATCTGGTTGGACTAGGGTCAGATGGAACGGCTGGTATGATTGGGAAACAGAAAGGTGTGGCAAAACTGCTTAGAGATAAAACATCTGGACTCTTGGTCATCTGCCACTGTGTAAACCACCGATTGGCCCTTGCAAGTGCCCAAACAGCAGCTGCTGTACCTTATTTAACAAAACTGAACATCTTAAGGCAGCTATTCTATTTCTTCCAAAATTATTCAGTTATAATGGCTGGTTTAACGGAAATTCAAAATATTCTGAACATTCCCTAGCTTAAGCTGAATGGCCAGTGACACTAGATGGCTGTCTGATGACTTTGCAGTACAGTCACTACGACAGTGTACGATGAGTGATCGCCTTGGAGGGCCCAGATCCTGGCGACTATGATGATGGGAAAGCTGCAGACAACTGGGCCTCTAGGAAGAAAAGAAGAATAAATATTTAACTGAAGACACCTTCTGCATATGCAAGTTGGCTTTGAAGAATATTTTTAAATTTTTCTTCATTAGGTTTCCTTTACTTTTTTCATTGTTTTCACTTTTCTTCCCGACAGCAACAATACTTGTGCCTCTTGGTTTATGTCATAACAATTGTTATTTAAAATTTTTGTTAGGGTGGCAGGATCCTGAATTGGATACTTCTTAAATTTAATAAAAATATTCTGGCACAAGTGTCGAACCTTTAAAAAGGAAGTCATATTGAGCTTTGGAAAATAATAATAATTAACTAATAAAAGTAGTGCACATTTAATTTTCCCCACCACCAAATTTCCCCGTCCCGCCCCACCCGGCTACTTTTTCTTGCCACCCGGCTGGAAAAAATTTCTGGGGGAGAACACTGCTATCCTGGAGAAGTTGGACTACCTGTGCAACCCCTGTAGGTTCCAGGTATCACCTCATGCTACCAGTAGTAACACTGACTGTAGCCTAATGTAAAACTACTGATAAAACAGTCAGAAAAGATGAGGAGGGAAAAGTTTCAGTGGCCTCCACCTGTTAAATTATTCCGGTTTTGGGGGTTGTCTCATTGTTGCCCCTCTAGTGCACCTGTTGTTAATTTCATTTACATCAGAGCAGCTGAAACTGATTAATAACCCCTTCTGCTACTTAACTGACCAGATCAATATCCCAGAAGTTTCATTTAGTCGATGCTATACACTGATTAAAAAAGTATTCCTTCAATTTTTTGAGCAGGATATATATATATATATATATACGGTACAGTACATTATATGATGTGCAGTATATATAGTTAAAAAAATTATATTCTCTTGGTCAACCTGCCTAATTCACTTGGAGTGGCTGAACAGTGCTCCTCAGCTTACCCTAGTGTTCTCCATCTAATTTAGCTCCAGGTAACATAAGCTTACAGCTGTATTCCTCTCACAAGTTAGGAACTTCCAGAAACTCTTGTAAACAAAATGACAAATGAATAGCAGAAATATCCAGAATTGGCCTTTGACACTTTATGTGTGAAGCAAAACTTTCAAAAGACACATAATTTAATTTTAAACTGATTTTCTATTTTCAGAAAGAGAAGTTGACTCTGAAGAACATCATTTACTTGGGTAGAGGTCTGTCCCAAGGACAACCAGGGCAGAAGTAGTGGAGGAGAAAGCAAGAGTGAATTCTAATTGCTGTTTTCCCAAACTGGGAAAACACTGCTGTAGAATAAGCTGACTGTTTTTACTTTTGTTCTGTTAATAAGCCTTACTATTAAAGTAACCAAAGAAGAATTCTTTTTCTTTATCTCTGTGGTTTGGAAGTTTAAATTAAAGACTTAAAGAGTTGAGTTTGAAGTGTATTAAGCACCATAGTGCTAATTTTATTCACAATATATGTACACTGACTGAACAATGGTGAAAACTCTTCTACCCAGTTTGATTGCTTAGTTATCAACAGAATGAAATGTGCAGATGTTTAAAGTAGGCGGGTGGATGCCAAAGGATTGTGTTATGGTAGTAGGTGTCAAACATACTGAAATGGGGTTTTGACATATGGCAGTGTTATAGGTGTGTTAAGAATGGCTCATCTCACTTATAATATCTTAGCTTTTCTGAATGTAGATTAAAAGAAAAATAATACCAGGTAATTAAAAGCGATCAGTGCTATCAGGTGTTGTCACTGATTAGGAATCTGGTTGGAACAAAAACCTGCAGCTACAGGGAGCCACAGGACTGAGGTTGGGAAACACTGGTCTAGAAGATGACATACCAACCAAGTACCACTTTTGTCAGTGGCTGTGAACAGGGCCAGTCTGAGGACCTCACTAAATCATCCATGTAAATTTTGTCATTAGTCCTGGTGCACATAACCTCATATTGATTACCACGTGCTTCCAGAAGTAAATATGCGGCCTTGTGCATGCCTGTTCACAATGACTGCACATGCTCTAGACAATACATCATGCTCTCAATGAAGGAACAGTTGTGTGATGTGTAACTACCTATACCTACACAATCAAAATTTAAAATCACACAGCAATAGCCAAATGTGCACAAATTCATGGGGTGAAATTGCTCAGACCCTAAACAAAGGGGAAAGCTTGTGCAGGCAGAAAGATCGATGTAAAGGTAAAGAAAATACTTAGGGAAAAAAGCTGGGGGATTCTGCTACTGCAGAGTGCCATGCAGTGAATGCCTGAACTATAAACAAACCAACATGCACATTCATTGTGTGTGAGAGCATCTGCAGCTGTCTGTGAGTATCTCCTGAGTAAAAACAAGCCTTAAGAGGGAGCGTTAAAGTGCAATCTCTTCATGAGAAAATAGAAATCTTGAATGTTGCTTGCTGAATTGGGCCATAAGGTCAGTAAGAACAAATCAGGTATTTACAGAAAGAAACTGAAGTTTGTGAAAATCTTAGTGCTTCTAATGCTATTATAAGTAATTTAGGGATGATTTAAAATATATGGAAGGATGTACATAGGTTTTATGCAACCACTAAACTAGTTTATATAAGGGACTCAAGCATGGAAACAATTTCCTGTGGATACCTAGGGATAACTGTATTTATTACACCTTGTTAAATCCATTCCCCAACAAGTTCAAGCTGTTATAAGGACATGTGGTAAAACAACAGTAAAACACTTTATTTTGACGTGATAGAAGTATAAAAATGTACAGTAAATTATACAGGACAATTATGTAAGGTAGTAAAACTCAATACATTTTATAAAAATTGTAATTTTTAAGAAGTTTAATATTTTCTCAACTATTTTCTAAAGCTTTGTGATTTACAAAAAATGGATAAATAAATCATTTATTTATTAGAATAATTGCAAAATTTTCTAAGCACGCTCTTTCACTTCCCACAATTTTATTGGGACATATTATTTTATGAAAATGTAGGAAAGCAAAAAATGACTTACATAATTTTTAACATCTATTTTGGTCATCAAAGAAACTATGTATTTTGAAGCTGACAAACAGAATCCCATAGGGCCTTCACCCTGTGGATTAAATTTAATGCTAGAAAAATATCCTGAACATCCACCAGAAATGACGTATTGAGAATAATGTTTTACTATCTTGGGACTCATTCACTAGACAACAGAACTGACTTGGCATTGTTTTCTTGATTTAAGTGATACAGTATAGTGCAGCTTGAGAGTATTTTGTGGTCCAACTGGCATAAAATGTTACAACAGAAAATGGATTACATTTTTTAATAGGTTGGAACTAAAATATTCAGCAGCAGGATTCAAAGGGATACTAGTCTTTAATAAGAGTTGTTTTAATTTGATATTCTGATAAAATTGTTGAAACTTTAGTTCTGTTTTTAGTTTTGGTAATTAAACGTTTTATTGATATATAGACAAAAACACATTTCAGTGTCAAAGGCTTCCCCTGGTGGACTTGTGAAGGAAGCTCAGTCTGTTGGAAGGATAGCACAATCAATGACATGCATTGGCATTGTATGTCAAACTGATACGTGTGGTGAACTACATAGGCAAACCACATGGGCAAATTTAAGAATATCGAAATAAGAGTCTTGAGTTTTAAAGTAGAATGTAACATAAATCAATTTCTTTTCTTTATTAATGACTGTGTTTTGTATGAGGGGATGGCCTTTGTCATGTGCCTTGCATGTGATTTAACAAAAAATAAGGAAAAAAATGCTGTCCATAACAAATGTTTACTAACTATGAAGTGTTGTGTTTTCTTAGTCACTTTGACCATAGTATTTTATTATGTACCTTACTGAGCTGAATTTTATTTAGAAACTAAAGGAGAATGTCTTAACTGTCCTGAGCTTTATAAATGTTAATTGTGCTTCTGCTTTTAGTTTGTGATCTTTTTTAGCTTCATAAAGCATTCTTCCTCTTAGTATACATACTAGACACTGATAAATAGTTGTGCTTTGTAAGTTGTTTTACATTAACTCGTACTTTGTCTCAGTTTTTGCACAGTTACAGATCTGTTTTCAAGTATGCATGAATTAAGACAGATTGGCATCCTGGCTATGGAAGCCACATACCAGATTTTTTGTATTTGATACCAATACCACTGAGATTTTACGATAACCAATAGTTATTCGGTACCATGGCAAAAATACAAATTCCATTGTGTCTTTTTATTAAAAGTACCTACATGATTAAAGTGAATAATATTATGCCTTTTCTGTAATGCAATATAACATATATGAATCCTAAATGTAACAGGCACTTTCTTGTCAGTTTTACACGTGTCCAGTATTTCAAGAACTCTTGTAAAACAGCCACTGTTGTTCTTTGCTTAAAGTGTACTACATGGATGATCATACCTCATTATTGCTTAGACTATGCATAAATATAGCTTTAAAAAAACAACTGGACTGACCTTACCTGTATCAATCAATTGTAACTGAGAGACTGCATTACATATATGACATGTATGCTTTCACTACATTTACCCCCAATATGCGTAATTATGGAAGTGTGTGAGGTTTCCCCTGTAACCCTGAACTATATATACATCATTTAGAAAATGGATGGATTCTTGGACAGATAAGTGTAGATGTGCACATTACAATCGGAGAATGAATGCAAAACTTCCATGACTTTATCGGGACTGTGTAGGACACTGTATTTAAAAGAGATTAAACCTACCACTTCACTCAGCACTTCCAATACTGCAAAAAAGCTAGTACTGTTGAGTTTTTGGAATTTTGGTATTGACTTGATACTGAAGTATCAGTTCTTGTGACATCCCTAATCCTGGCTAAAGTCTCTGTTTTGAACTTAATGCTTTTGCTTACTGACAGAGGCTCAGTGTCTCCCAACTGTTCTTTTCGTATTATTACAAAGTAACAGTGCCACAAAGAACCATTGTTTCTACTTCAGTACATGCAAGGTAGAGGAAAAATCTTTATATTAGTCTGAAGTATTCCAGTTTAAATTAATCTATCAATATCAAGATAAAATTGAAAACATTTTCAGTTGGCATAACTTTTTTGTTCTCTTTTAGAACTTACATTACAATACAATACAATACAGTTTATTTTTGTATAGCCCAAAATCACACAGGAAGTGCCGCAATGGGCTTTAACAGGCCCTGCCTCTTGACAGCTCCCCAGCCTTGACTCTCTGAGAAGACAAGAAAAACTCCCAAAAAAAAACCTTGTAGGGAAAAATGGAAGAAACCTTGGGAAAGGCAGTTCAAAGAGGGACCCCTTTCCAGGTAGGTTGGGCGTGCAATGGGTGTCAAAAGAAGGGGGTCAATACAATACAATACACAGAACAGAACAAATCCTTAATACAGGATAATAATGAAAATTTTAGAAGTACGGAGCAGAATTTAACAGTAGATGATATCGCATAATAAGATTTGGATATTTTTAGAGTCCTGGAGTCCTCATCCATCAAGCTGCCTCCCCATTTGGCCATTCCACGGCTGAAACGTTGCTCGGCCAGCCAATCCGATGAAAGGACCCCTTTTTCCCATGATTCCTGTGATCCTCCATCAGGGATGACTTTACCATAGGCAGGCAAACAACTTGGCAGGTGGGCCGTGGCACCAATTGCCACATTTGCGTACCGAGAACAGAAACAGAAAAAGTGAGGGTTAGTAACAAATTATAACAATCATGTTACTTATGTTTTACTGCTAATGACTAAAAAAAGAGATGCAGTATGTACAGTAAGTAAGTAAATACAATAAGTATTTCCGGCGCCGCATCCGAGTGGCAGCCTTTCCAGCAGCTCCGTATACGACTTTATCTTTTTACCTTTTTATCTCTATTTTTCTCTATCTCACTGATCACTTCTACCACTTTCTTTTATGTGGAATTGCTCCCTGGACACTTTTTACACATTTTTACTATTTTACTATTTGACATGGATTTTACACTCCGAGAATCGCCTATTCAAGAAGTCAGCTTAAAGCACTGAGAAGAAATGCTTATGCGGTGTGGTTCCTTATTTACCTGACGAGGTAAGAAGACGATATCGGGCAGCCGAGCGCAAAGATAAAAAATAAGATTAAATCGAGAAAATGGCGTTATAAACCGTCGGTGCCTTCTGTGATCCTGGGAAATGTAAACTCACTACAAAATAAGATCGACGAACTGGCTGTGCTGGTGAAAATGTCAGAACCTACAGAGAATGCAGCTTGCTGTGTTTTAGTGAAACATGGCTAACGTCTATCATCCCAGATGCTAACGTGGAGCTACCCGGGTTTAGCACAGTTAGAGCGGACAGAGACGCAAGTACCTGTGGAAAGAAAAAGGAGGAGGACTCGCTCTCTATGTCAATACAAAGTGGTGCAACTCAGGACATGTAAACGTTAAAATCTCCACTTGCTGCAGGGACATCGAACTGTTGGCCGTAAGTCTGCGCCCCTATTACTTGCCCAGAGAGTTTGGACACGTGATTGCTGTTATTGTTTACATCCCCTCAAGCTAACGCGAGATGGCGTGACATCATCCATTCCGCAGTTGCTAAGTTACAAACGCAGCACCCTGAGGCACTTGTGCTAATCGCTGGAGACTTTAACCATGTAGCGCTGGATAAAACATTACCTGCCTTCTCCCAGTATGTGGATTGTAACACTCGGGGAAACAGGACTATCGACCTACTATATGCAAGCGTTAAAGACGCATACAGCGCCACCCCACTGCCTGCGCTTGGGAAAGCAGATCATAACCTGGTTCTGCTTCAGCCTCAATACAAACCAAGAGTGAGGCGCTACCTACAACCACACGCTCATTCAGGAAGTGGTCCCTGAGGCAGAGCAGGCTCTGAGAGACTGCTTTGGAACTACAGACTGGGATATATTGCTGAGATCACATAGTGAGAACATTGAAGAGGCTGTTGAATGCACAACTGATTACATCAACTTCTGTATGGACATTGTAGTTCCAGTAAGAACAGTATGCTGCTATGCTAACAACAAGCCATGGATTACAAGTGACATCAAGGGCCTTTTGAACCAGAAGAAAAGGGCTTTTAAAGGTGGTGATAAGCATGAGCTGAAGTGCGTGCAGAAGGAACTCGAGTCCAGCTCAGGCGAAAGAGCAGTACAGGAGAAAGCTGGAGCAGAAGTTGCAGAACAACAGCATGAAGGAAGTGTGGGATGGGATGAAGATTATCACTGGCTGCAGCTCAAGCGGGTGCGCATCGAGACAGACGTGGAGAGAGCAAACCAAATGAACAACTTCTTTAATAGGTTTGATCACAGTAACCCACTCTCACCTCGAGTACTGCATCCTCCAACCATCCTTCTGCTGATACCAGCATAGGTGAGACATCCCCACCCACAATTACAGCAGCCCAGGTGAGCAGAGAGCTGAAAAGACTTTGTGCCAGCAAAGCAGCGGGTCCAGATGGTGTATCGCCACGATTGCTGAAGGCCTGTGCGTTGGAACTGGGGAGTCCTCTACAGCGCATCTTCAACCTGAGCCTGGAACAGGGAGAGTCCCAGGCTTTGGAAAACATCTTGTATCACTCCTGTCCCAAAGGTATCACGTCCTAGTGAGCTGAATGACTTCCGGCCTGTTGCTCTGACGTCACATCTGATGAAGACCATGGAGCGGCTGCTGCTTCACCACCTGAGGCCACAGGTCCGTCACGCCCTCGACCCTCTGCAGTTCGCATACCAGGAGAAGGTGGGAGCGGAGGATGCCATCATCTATATGCTTCATCGATCCCTCTCCCACCTGGACAGAGGCAGTGGTGCTGTAAGAATTATGTTTTGGACTTCTCTAGCGCCTTCAACACCATCCAACCTCTGCTCCTTAGGGATAAGCTGACTGAGATGGGAGTAGATTCACACCTGTGGCATGGATTGTGGACTATCTTACAGACAGACCTCAATATGTGCGTCTTGGGAACTACAGGTCTGACATTGTGTGCAGCAATACAGGGTCGCCGCAGGGGACTGTACTTTCTCGGTCCTGTTCAATCTATATACATCAGACTTCCAATATGACTCGAGTCCTGCCACGTGCAAAAGTTCGCTGATGACACTGCTATTGTGGGCTGCATCAGGAGTGGGCAGGAGGAGGAGTACAGAAAGTTAATCAAAGACTTTGTTAAATGGTGCGACTCAAACCACTTACACCTTAACACCAGCAAGACCAAGGAGCTGGTGGTGGATTTTAGGAGGCCCAGGCCCCTCATGGACCCTGTGATCATCAGAGGTGACTGTGTGCAGAGGGTGCAGACCTATAAATATCTGGGAGTGCAGCTGGATGACAAATTGGACTGGACTGCCAATACTGATGCTCTATGTAAGAAAGGTCAGAGCAGACTATACTTTCTGAGAAGGTTGGCATCCTTCAACATCTGCAGTAAGATGCTGCAGATGTTCTACCAGACGGTTGTGGCGAGTGCCCTCTTCTACGCGGTGGTGTGCTGGGGTGGCAGCATAAAGATGAAAGACGCCTCACGCCTGGACAAACTTGTTAAGAAGGCAGGCTCCATTGTAGGATTAAAGTTGGACAGTTTAACATCTGTGGCAGAGCGACGGGCACTAAGCAAACTCCTGTCAATCATGAAGAATCCACTGCATCCACTTAACAGTGTCATCTCCAGACAGAGGAGTAGCTTCAGTGACAGACTTTTGTCACTGTCCTGCTCCACTGACAGACTGAGAGATCGTTCCTCCCCACACTATGCGACTCTTCAATTCCACCCGGGAGTAAATGCTAACATTAATTTTATTTTAATTCTTTTCATTTTATTACTATTTAATTTAATATTGTTTCTTTGTATCAGTATACTGCTGCTGGATTATGTGAATTTCCCTTGGGATTAATAAATCTATCTATCTATCTATCTATCTATCTATCTATCTATCTATCTATCTATCTATCTATCTATCTATCTATCTATCTATCTATCTATCTATCTATCTATCTATCTATCTATCTATCTATCTATCTATCTATCTATCTATCAGTTAATCAGCAGCTCTAGTCAGAATATGCTAAACTGAAGTAGTGAGTCTTCAGCCAAGATTTAAAGGCTGGGACCGAAGAGGCATCTCTTATAGAAGCAGGAAGACCATTCCACAGTTTAGGGGCCCTGTAACTAAAAGCTCGACCTCCCACTGTTATTTTATTAATCCTTGGAATCCTAAGCAGACCGGCATCTTGAGATCTTAATGTGCGTTCAGGTTTGTAAGTCATGATAAGTTCAGACAAGTAAGCCGGACATTGGTCATTTAATGCTTTATATGTTAAAAGGAGGATTTTGAAATCTGTCCTAAACTTAACTGGGAGCCAGTGTAAGGATTTAAGAACTGGAGTTATGTGTTCATATTTTCTTGTTCTTGTAATAATTCTTGCAGCCGCATTTTGGATTAACTGGAGGCTGTATAAAGAACAGTTTGAACAGCCAATGAACACAGCATTGCAGTAGTCAATCCTACTAGAGATACATTATTGATGAAGAATAATTTTGCGGTGGATCACACCTTTCACATTTGACATGCTATTTTAATTGTTGCAGAATTTGTACTTTTTACACCTATTCTGTACTTTTTACCTACACCTGTACTTCTTACACTGATGAAACCTAAAACAGAAATTTTCACATCTCAAGACATTCAATTGAATTATTGGTTTGGAATAATAGGAAATACATTGTATCGAAAAGACAATATTTAAATAAAGCACCTATTAACAACTCCCAAAATATTTGTACTTTCCACTTTAATCCTTGGGTTCATATTAATATGAAAGAAATTGAGTACCAAAATAGCTGTGCACAAAAGTAATAAACAAATGAATAAATAATCAAGTAAATTTTGTGTTTCAGCTGTAAGTTTCATCACGCAACTTTCATTTTAAAAGAAACCGATAAAGAAAATATAACCACCCATCCCCCAGTTTGCTGTCTGTAGGTGAGTAGACTTATGGGATTGCCCCAAAGCAATAAAAATCTGCCAGTCGAGTAGATGTACATAAGGGTGCCTTGAGATGTTTGCCTCATCTATGGCTTGTTTCTGTCTGTTGCAGTTAAAACGGTTTTCGTATAGACTATACGATATAGAGTTTGATTTGTGTGGGCTATATTGTTTGGCACTGAACTTGGTTATCAAATTAAAATATTAAAGTGGAACTGTCATCAGTGAGGGATTGCTCAGGGACTCACCCATCTATATTTCAGGTCCTAACATAGAGATGACAACCAGTCAGCAAAGAATACTTATCAGCTGAGCAACGGGGAATCTTCTCTGCCCCCAACTGAAAATGTAGGTTTGTGACTTCTAAGCTACATTTGGGAAAGTATCATATTTATTACACAGTTTATCTCTGTCAGCTGCCTCCCTTCTTCCTGCATTTGCTCTCTTTCTGAGCTATACCAAATGAGCCCCAAATTGTCACTGGTGATGAGTTACTCAGGGTGATGCTCCCATTCACTGCTGATATCCTTTGTAAGATGGCAGAGGCAGGAATCCAAGTCAGGTCATTGGGATTGAAAACATCAAGGTCTCCCAAAGTGCTAACAGAGATATCTGTTTAGAGAAATAGTAGAACAGTTGGATATGAATCCTAAGGTCTGAAGCTCAGTCCCAGCGGCTGCTATCTCAAGGTGGTCATGTTGCTGAGAGTGAGGTACTACTCCCTGTGTGATTTCCTCAGTAGAGACTAGAATAAATGTCATGACAATAACCTCTTTTTTGTTTACTGATTTTATCTCTGCTAAGCTTTAGGAGAAACTCAATTAAACTTTGTTAAATTGAAAGCTAAAAACAGGCTAAAGTATATTCTTGTGCTATAAATAAAAAAAAAATCCAGAAATTGACTTGGGATTGTTCAGTGAATTCGTAAGCAGTTTCACTCCTTTTTATTTGACAGACCTTCTGTTGCCAATTTGTGGCTTCATTGAGACGCATAATCGTCACTTCTTTAAAATGTTTATTATGGGCTTACTGCCTTTACATCTGAAACCGAACAGTAAATTCTGTGACACGTATAAATAAATGAGAAAGGATACTAAAGGATAACTTTCAATTTAGCCATTGTAGTTAATGTCCATCCATCCATTATCCATCCATCCATTGTCGAACCCGCTGAATCCGAACACAGGGTCACGAGGGTCTGCTGAAGCCAATCCAAGCCAACACAGGGCGCAAGGCAGGAAACAAACCCTGGACAGGGCGCCAGCCCACCGCAGGTAGTTAATGTCATCTTTGCATATGCTCCTCAAGTGGGCTATGAAGAGGAGGAGAAGGACATTTTCTGGGCACAAATGGATGATGAGTTTATGGCAAAACAAGAGGGAGAAAAATTGGTTGTTGTTGGTGATCTAAATAGATATGTTAGAAAGAATAGAGAGATGATAGAAAGACTACATGGAGGGTGGGGAGTAGTGGAGAGAAAAGGTGAAGGGGTGAGGATAATAGATTTTACCATCGTATCTCATTTTGTAATATTTAACACATCAGTTTGCGACTTATATTAGTGGAGGAAGGGAAAGCCAAATATACTTTGTAATGTGTAGATATCTCAGAGTTGTAAGGTCATAAATGGGAAAGTGAGAGAGTATAGCATATGGCTGCGAGATTAGAATCAGAAGGAGAATAAAAGCACAGCAGGCAGCACTAAGGATAAAGTGGTTGAGATTAAAAGAATAAGGGCCTAAAAACAGGTTTAGGGAGAAAGTTTTAAATGAAGTGCAGTAATTTGAGAGTTTGGAGGAATGGTGGGAGAAGAATAGCTGTTGTATTAAGAGTAGGTGAAGAGGTGTTAGGTAGGACAACATGAGGTAGCTCATGTGGGGACAAAGAGACCTGGTGGTGGAACACAGGGGTGCACCACTAAGAAGGAGGCAAACAAGACATGGTACCAATATGGGATGGAGGAAGACAGAGAACTGTATAGGCAGACAAACAAGAAGGCAAAGAGGGCTTGGGCAAGAGCCAAGGCACAAGCTTTGCAAGAAGTGTATGAAAAATTGGAAACAAAGCAGTTTAGAGAGAATTATTTTTAGAACAGTAAAGGCTAGGAACAAGTATGGGAAGTATTTTAGTCAGATAAAGCAGATGAGGAATACAGTATGTGGTCTTGAGTGATCACGATAGAATCAAGAATAGTGGGAAAGCAGATGAATGAAGGAAATCCAAGGGTAGTATTTAGGGATGGAGTCCCAAATGAAGGGCTAGTACCAAGAATAAGGAGAGAAGAAGCAAAGGAAGCACTGAAAAGAATGTAAAATAAAAGTGCAACAGGACCAGATAAAATACCTGCAGAGGTGTGATAGAGTTTAGGAGAAGAGGGAGAAGATGTGTTGTGGGATTTAATGCAGAAGACCAATGAACAGGAGAGAATACCAAATAATTCTAGAGGAGTTTAGGAACAGTGTGATTTTATTCATTTATAAGGATAAGTGTGATATTCAGGATTTATAAAGCTATAGAGGGATAAAACTGATGCTACACACAATGAAAATTTGGGAAAGGGCTATAGAGAGAAGGCTTAGAGCCCATTTTTGGGGGGGAGGAACAACTGATGCAGTCTTTGTATTTGCTGTAGATAGCTCATAGAGAAGCATCAAGAAAAACAGAAAGGTTTGCATATGGTGTTTATTGATTTGGAGAAGGCTTATGATAGAGTGGCACATCAAGAGGTCTGGAGGTGCATGAGAGAGAAAAGAGTACCAGAGATGTATGCGAGGACTGTCCGGGATATGTATTGGGGAGTTTTCTATTTGGGGTAAAAGACAAGATCTGACTTAGAGTAGGTATGCACTAGGTATCTTCTTTAAGTCCATACATCTTTGATTTGGTTATGGATGTCTTGAGTCACTGGACAAAAGACCAATTTCCCTGGTGCATGCTTTTTGCTGATGACATTGTGTCATGCAGCACCAGATAAAAGGAAGAATGGAAAAGAGCTTTGGAAGAGAGAGGATTGAAGATAAATAGGAAGAAGTCAAAAAATATGAGGTTTAATGATGCTCAGGTTTCAGATATTAGCCTGCAGGGAGAGGTATCAGGTGTATTGTGTGATCGATGAATTAACACGTTAAAGGTAAAGTTTTTAAATATTAAGACCAGCAATGATGTATAGAGCTTGACACATGGACAGTAGAGGAAGCATAGAAGAAGAAGTTAGATGTGGCAGAAATGAGAATATTGAGATGGATGTGTGGAGTTGCAAAAAAGCACAGAGAAAGAAATGAGATAATCAGAGGTACAACAAAAGTGTGAGAGATATCTAAGAAAGTACAGTAAGATAGGTTGAAGTAGTATGGGCATATGATGAGGAGAGACAATGAATATGTGGGTAAAAGCTTGCTGGGAATGGAAATACAGGGGAAAAGAAAGCTAGGGTGGGCAAAGCAGAGGTGAATGGATAAATTAAAAGATCTGAATGAAAAGGGTTTGACTGAGGAGGGGGTGCAGGACAGAGCTGTATTGAGAAGGTTGATCAAGCACATTGACTCCACAATGAAGTGGGAAAAGATGAAGAGGAAAATGAATAAAGCCTAAGGGTAGCTTTCAAGAAAATTGGTGGTAGATATACCCATGGCTGAGGTAGCCACTTAATTCTGAAAAGAAGGAAAGTTTAGCACAATAATAAGGACTTTGCAGAATACCTTTCTGTACCACAAAACAAGTCATTTTTACTTTCTCTTATGATCTTTTAAAAATGTCCATTGGGTTCAGCAACAATTCATGGTAATCCCAAAAAAATTGTGCAAACTAATAATAGTCATAGTCATTTTCAAATCCGATTACTTGAATTCAGAAGAGCTAGGAGTAAGAGTTTCTGAAGTTTGGTATTATTTACAGTATCTTGATATTGTGATTTTATCCTGCTAATTTTCGTCATCTTTGATGTTGCAAACAAGTGTAAAGTTCATGATTGTGCAAACCAGACAGTTTGTTTAGCATGAGTATATTCAACATTCAGAAGATTACTCAGGAAACGGTAATCCTTTGGATCTGGGATACATCCATTATGTTTTGTTCATCTGGCAGAACAAGATGATGACAAGGTTCCATGGTTTTGTTCAGAATGATGATGCTGTTTCTGATGCATTTTAATAGTACCATGCCATGTATTAGAATTACTTATAACCATTGCTTTGAAATCTGTCAACAGGATCTGCTAGTGTTTCTTTTAACCAGTACTCAGTAATGCCTCAGAGGACTGTTTGATGTTCTTATAGGCAAGTAGGGTTGGTGCATTAGCCCCTATGATTTAATGATGTTTATTCAGATGGAGCTGAAGAGTAGTGATGTGTGTGTTCATACTAACATAAAGGCAAGTTAGTTGGCTAGCTCAATGGATGAATTCCGGCTGATTTTACAGAATGGTTACTATGTGTTTACACATGAAATCAATAAATTAATGGGAATTAATGTGCAGAGAAACCTTAAAACAATCTTAAGGCATCTCTGACCTTGATTCCATAGAGATTGTTATCTCTCTGCAAAACATCTTCAGGCCGCTATAGCTAGTGTTTACAATGGTTGACCCTGTCAGCAGTAAAATATCCAAGACTACATGACTTCATAGTTCAGCAGTTCCTCCAAGCTTCACCACCACAAAATAAATGTCTCACTGTCCTGAGGCTGCACTATAACCAGATAAATGCAACTGACTTTTTCAGTGGGGAAAAAAAAGATCTCATTGCCATCTAAACATGAATCACACAGGTTTGTGCCATTACAAAGACTGTTTTCAACATTTGCCTTTAGGTTACTATGTTTGAGATCTCTGAATGCTCTCCCTGTCAAGAGCTTACTGCTTATAGACCAAGCTACATAGCTTTATTTGAATAAGATGCAGCCACCTTCCTTCCATTACACAATTGACTGCAGTTTCTGTCCACTCTGTAAAGCACTCAACACTACTCTAAATCTCCTTGCTATGGCTTTTCAAGAGCCTAGGACTATCCTTTAGTCTTGGGAAAACTACATTCTATCACTAAGATTTTCGTGGCACGTTAACTTATCCTCCCGTAATTACCATTTTTGGAAAAACATCTGAATTTGTTGACCACTTTCCTCAAACTTACCATAACTCATTCAGATTGCAATTTGAATTTCAGATTTTCTGAATTTTTGTTTCTTGTAAATAAAGTATATAAATGTAATTTCCTTGCATATTGTCAGTGTAACTACTACAGAGATCAGCGTTCATAATCTTATCTTCTGAACATTCCAGTTATATCAAATGTCTGATACCTGTTTACTTGAAGTCTTATTTGATTATTAATTATTTTTAATTTGTATTAATATGAACATGATTGTTTCCCAACACATAGAGCACACCTAGCTATTGATTTATGGTTACCAGTGTTCTCCCTTTTAATAGTTGTTTCCATCCTCATGCTCTACTTTTAATACAGTTTACTAATTCATGCCACTTATTGCATTAATGGGAGTTTAATGATAACCATAGAGATTATCACTGTCTAATACATTTTTCAGTTCAGAATCGATAGTATACAGAACTTGAATGAATGCACTATAATGTTTTTATTCCACATGTTTAAAATTATAATTTGTTTGTGTTAAGAAAAGTTACAAAACACAGTAAGGCTTGTAGTGCAGTAATCGACTATTAGTAATGATCTGTCAAAGTTTGTTTGAAACTTCTCTAAATGTATACTTCTACATGTTTTTGTCATGACAATGAATGTTGTGTGGGGGGATATGGGCAAAAAAGTATGATTTCCTTTTTTTAACATTATTAGTAGGGAATTAACCTCTGTAATTGAATAACTTTATCATTGAAGTATGTGTTACCTTCGCTTTGCCATGGGTTCCCCCATTCGCTTCTCCACTAGTTCCCAGAAATGTATGCAATATTCGCTGAACTTGGTGATCTGCATTCAAGTCAATGGGGAAAGACTAACTGAACTAGATTTAACTGGATTATAATGGTGCAGTCGTATTTAAAGCATCCATGGGGGCTAGGGAAACATCTGGCAACTATACTGGACTGATTTATTGTGGATAAAATGGTGACCTGACCAACCACTGTGCCTCTGTGATTCAGTGAAGGAAGTACACAGCCAGAGATGTGCAATCATAATAGAAATGCCGAAATTGTAGTCAAAAGTCAGAAAAAATATGTTGGTCTTTTAAAGACAGAAAATTCAAGGTGACGTGTCATTATTGAAGCTGCTGGCTTATTCTATTTTTTGAAGTCGCACTGATGCTTGTTTGTGCTGATGCTTTGCACTTTTCTATCAAAATGATAGAAACGTGTTTTAAATAGTAATAAACCTTTTGTTATTATTATTATTTCATAGAGTCTCCTGTGTTTGGTGGGGGTGGTGAGGGTGTCAGGCTCCTTCAAATTTTGTTTTTACTTTAAGTGCACATGTCTCCTTCTCTTATAATGTTGTGGCAATCGAAGATCAACCTACACATTTTGCTACAAGCCCAGATAAATCGTCCCACAGAACCTGTAATGCAGATGATCAGCATTATATACCTGGGTGGCAGTCCTATTAATGCTGGTTGTTACAGCTCTGGTGGATGGCGCAGTGGCCTTGCAAAGCATTATGGGGTCACTAATATTAAAAAAAAATATTCTAAACTGGCCGAATTATCAGTAAATAATTCAACGAACAAGGGCAAACGCAATTTTTTTGTCATCAAATTTCTCATTTTAGGCTCAACCGTTTGTTAAAATGTGTTTCATTCTATTGGTATGAATATAGTTTTATTAAGTGGATATCTATCTATCTATCTATCTATCTATCTATCTATCTATCTATCTATCTATCTATCTATCTATCTATCAGGTGATTAAACACTCTTTGTTAATGTCATATTAATCCAATGCTTATAATTCCATGAAGTCTCCATGAGAAAATTAAAATCCAACCATTAAATCTGTTAGACTACTTATTGTAAAATTGGGTCATAAGCACAGCAAAGTACATAATTTGAGATATGAAGTCAGTCAAGGTATCATCACTGAGGTATACCAGAGCAGTTTAGAGATGCAACTTATTAGTGCAGTTACTATAGGAAATAGAATTATCGTGGGAAGTTCTATGTGGAGAACTTGCAAAATCTATTCAGTCTACTTTTGGACTGTAGCTTTAACTAAGCTGTCTAGAGGTGTGAGGTAGTAACAATCACAAAAGACTAACTGTTCAATCCCGATTAGAATCCTCAAATTAACAGTGTTTTTAAAATAATAATAGTTACTTTTTTGGTATATTTTTTATCAGAATTTATTCATCTTTTGCTTCATCTTTGAAAAGCAAATTGCACCAATGAAAAGGGGCCATTCTGCCGACCTCATGTTGTCTAACTAATAGCTATGGCAAATGGACATTATTCTGCTTAAAAGTTGGCTGGGTATCACCTACCTATCTTTTTTGCTCTGTACTCCCATCACACAGAAAAACTGTCAGTTTTTCATCTTAAAATGCAGTTTTTATTAGTTTACTGAAGTGCATGCTTCACTGTTCTGCTAGAAGTAATCTCCTGGGTCCAATTCAAATATAAACAAGGAATGTATGCAGTTCTAGTCAAAAAAAGTTTACCTAAATTTTGTATAGTGCAGTTTCTTTGTAAAATGAAAGTTGTTTTGTTTTCTATTGCTAATGTTATGGTGTGTGTGCAAAAGTATAGAATATGTAATGTCTACTGGAAGTGGCCTGGTTATGTACTGTAATTGTAAATTCATCCACTTTGACAATAACCTATGTTACTGCCTCTGGCCATAAGGGCAGGGGATGCAGATTATTGTAGCATTATTTAGCAGCTAAATTTACACATTTATGGGTATACTAGCAGAATACCCGCGCTTCACAGCGGAGAAGTAGTGTGTTAAAGAAGTTATGAAAAAGAAAAGGAAAAATTTTAAAAATAACGTAACATGATTGTTAATGTAATTATATTGTCATTGATATGAGTGTTGTTGTCATATCTATATATATATATATATATCTATATATATATATCTATATCTATATATATATATATCTATATCTATATATATATCTGTATATATGTATATACCTGTATATATACATACATGTGTACATATATACACACACACATATCCTATGGGGTGCCAAACAGGCAAATACATTGATTTTGTGAATATATAAAGTCGCCGTCAGAATATATAAAGTCAAAACTTGAATATATAAAGTCATTCCCGAATACATAAAGTCAAAACTTAAATATATAAAGTCATTCCCGAATATATAAAATCAAAACTTGAATATATAAAGTCAGCGTCGGTATATATAAATTCATTCCTGATTATATAAAGTCAACATCGGAGTATATACACTCACTCCTGAATATATAAAGTGAAAATCAAAATCTATTGATTGAAACGACTCTGAACTGAACTAAGTTAACAAAAACGTGTTCAGAACAATAAATTACAAAAACACTGTTCTGTTAATGTTTTGAAAATGATGCATGTGCCCTGCCCAGGATTGGTTCCTGCCTTGCACCCAGTGTTGGCTGGGATTGGCGCCAGCAGACCCACGTGACCCTGTGGTTGGATTCAACGGGTTGGGAAATGGATGGATATTCCAGCGCTGACTTTGTATATTCCGACGCTGACTTTATATACTAAAGTTTTGACTTTATATATTGCAGCGCTTACTTTGTATATTCCGACGCTGACTTTATACATTCAAGATTTGACTTTATATATTCCAGCGCTGACTTTATATATTCCGACGCCGACTTTATATATTTAAGTTTTGACTTTATATATGGGCGGCACGGTGGCGCAGTGGTAGCGCAGTGGTAGCGCTGCTGCCTTGCAGTTAGGAGACCCGGGTTCGCTTCCCGGGTCCTCCCTGCGTGGAGTTTGCATGTTCTCCCTGTGTCTGCGTGGGTTTCCTCTGGGCACTCCGGTTTCCTCCCACAATCCAAAGACATGCAGGTTAGGTGGATTGGATGGATGGATGGATGGACTTTATATATTCCAGCGCTTACTTTATATATTCCAAAATATTCCAACGCTGTCTTTATATACTCAGGTTTTGACTTTATATATTTGGGAATGACTTTATATATTCAAGTTTTGACTTTATATATTCCAGCGCTGACTTTATATATTCAAGTTTTCACTTTATATATTCAGAAACAAGTTTTGACTTTATATATACCGATGCTGACTTTATATATTCAAGTTTTGACTTTATTTATTCTGACAGTGACTTTATATAATCAAGTGTTGACTTTATATAGTTAAATTTAGTCATCATTGTATAACTTTTTCTTTGCCATAGAAATTTAAAGACTAAATTCAACTTCCATTCCTAACAAAGATATTTCTGGTGACTAAATAGAACCTACTTATATCCAAATTCAAGCTATTGAGCTGTTGCCTGCCTGCCTGAATAAGTCACTCTTACTTTTTTACCATTCATTTAATCATGACTAGTGGCAGAAAAATTATAAAATGGAAGGAGGATTACACTAAGTATGGCTTTACCAAAACAATTATTGATGGCGAATCGATTATTCATAAAGCTTCAATTGGTGATCTGTTTTTCAGTGTTAACCTCATATTTTTTCATACTTCTTCTCAAACCAAGGGGGTGCGATGGTAAAATGAATCGGGAAGCACTGATCAATGTAATCGGTGTACCAGGAAATCATGCATTGACAGAAGTTCCCCTTTGTTTGTAATGCAAAGTGTGATTAAATGCCTGATTTTTTAGCGCGTTATGGAGCACAAGCATCGAAGCTTCTCAGCTGTGCTTGTGCTAAGAAAAGAAAACATTTTAAAAATAACGTAACACGATTGTCAATGTAACCTTTTGTAAGTAGTGCCTGGAGGATTCAGTGTGGAGAAACTCTAGAGACAGCGTGTGTATTAATTTGTGGATTTTTCTGTGAGTATTTGGTGGCAGCGTCACAAACTCGCTTCCGTAACACAGCGTTAGCTGTGGAGCTCAGCTCAGAGCGAAATGAGGTGAATGGGAGGGGAGATGATGACGTGACTCCCCCACCCGCCTTAACTGTCAATCCCCCACAAACACAGTCTCTCAGAATTTGCATAAGCACAGCCCTTCGCCTTCAACTCTCGTTTATATCCTGCATCCTCTCATTAAACTTGTATCCAGCATTAACCTTAATTTAAACTTTAGGTTTACACCGTGCTTTGTTTCCTTAATTTAAACTTTAGGTTTACACCGTGCTTTGTTTCCAAGGTAGCAGCACTCATGAATATGGTTGTATATGTCACTCGCTCGCTTCTTATTGTTTCGCTGCCTTCTCAATTATATAATAGATGTTTTCTTCAGCACTTTTTGGAGCTCTTCCTGGTTTTCTACGTACTGCGTTGACAGTCAGTTCACGTGATTACATGGGAGGAGTGATGATGCCACATGAAACTCCGTCCCCCACGGCTTTCAAGCTCAACTAAATTACAGTAAATGGAGAAAAATAGCTTCCAGTTATGACCATTACGCGTAGAATTTCGAAATGAAACCTGCCCAACTTTTGTAAGGAATGAGCCTGCTAAATTTCAGCCTTCCACCCACACAGGAAGTTGGAGAATTAGTGATGAGTGAGTGAGTGAGTGAGTGAGTGAGTCAGTGAGTCAGTGGGGGCTTTGCCTTTTATTAGTATAGATGAATTCAAAGATGTTACCACAGTCATTTGAGTTAATGGGGCTTTACTAGATAATGTAATTTCTGATTTCATGTCAGAGATTCATAAGTTGCTTGTTATGAGTTAGCATATGCGCCATATGCAAAATTTATATTAAAAACAGTTTTAAAATAAAATTAGGTGAGCACAGTGTGACCAACTGGCTAGTGCAGTGGATTTTTAACTAGAAGGTTTTGGGTGCAACTTCTTACCACACCTCAGAACAAGACACTTAACTTGTCTTTGCCAGTGTTGTGCAGTCATGGACAAAAGTTTTCAGAATGATGCAAGTATTGGTTTTCACAAAGTTTTCTGCTTCAATGTTTTCAGATCTTTTTGTCAGATGTTTCTATGGTATACTGAAGTATAATTAGAAGCATTTCATACGTTTCAAAGGCTTTTATTGACAGTTATATTAAGTTTATGCAAAGAGTCAATATTTTCAGTGTTGGCCTTTCTTTTTCAAGACTTCTGCAATTCGCCCTGGCATGCTGTCAATCAACTTCTGGGCCAAATCCTGACTGATGGCAGCCCATTCATACATAATTAATGCTTAGAGATTGTCAGAATTTGTGGGTTTTTGTTTGTCCACCTACCTCTCAATGGGATTATGGTCTGGGGAGTTTCCTGGCCATGGATCCAAAATTTTGATGTTTTATTCCCCGAGCCATTCAGTTATCATTTTTGCCTTATGGCACAGTGCTCCATCATGCTGGAAAAGACATTGTTGGTTTTGACAAAATTGTGAGTGAGCCCACTCCATTGGCTGAGAAGCAACCCCACACATGAATAGTCTCAGGATGCTGTATTATTGGCATGACAAAGAACTGATTGTAGTGTTCACCTTTTCTTCTCCGGACATTCTTTTTTCTAGATGCCCCAAACAATTGGAAAGGGAATTCATCAGAGAAAATGACTTTACCCCAGTCCTCAGCAGTCCAATCCCTGTAACTTTAGCAGAATATCAGTCTGTCCCTGATGTTTTTCTTGGAGAGAAGTGGCTTCTTTGCTGCCCTTCTTGACACCAGGCCATCCTCCAAAAATCTTTGCGTCACTTCACGTTCAGATGCACTCACACCTGCCTGCTGCCATTCCTGAGCAAGCTCTACACTGGTGGTGCCCCGATCCCGCAGCTGAATCAACTTTAGGAGATGGGCCTGGCGCTTCCTGGACTTTCTTGGGTGCCCTGAAGCCTTCTTTACAACAGCAGTGGAAATGTTTTTTTTTGGGATTAAGTCGATTTTCATGGCAAAGAGGGACTCTTCATAACATTGTGGAGTATATGCAAATTGCCATCATAAAAATAGAGGCAGCAAACTTTGTGAAAATTGATATTTGTGCTATCCTTGGCTATGACAGTATAGTAGCTTTATCATTTAGGTCACCTCTGTAAAAACAGTAGGTGTACACACTGTATAAGATATGTATTGACTGGTTCTATTTTAATACAATAATACAGTACAGAATTTAAATCTTTGACTTCTTAAGTGTAGTTCCGTTATGTTAGTATTTTATCTGGTAAACATTGTGATAATTAGGTTAACGGTATATACGGAATATTTTAAGCTTTCTCAATTTTTGCCAGACGTGTTATGTGTAAAAGGCTCTTTTCTCTAACTCTTCCATGTGTAACTTTTTAACTAATTTATTTTTGAATGAATTATAAAAAACATGTTTTTTTTCCTTTACAAGCACCACATGTCTGCGAAGAACATGGTACAATGCAAAGTAACTGAAGTCACTATGCTGAGCCCTGTGGGAAAGATTCAGGTAACGGGATGTGAGAAAGGTATACATGGCATACAGCTGCAAGCAGATGCAGTACCTGCAGCAAGGTAAGTGAGAAGCCTGAAAATGATTTGATTAATAAAAGTATGAAATTTAGAGGGAGAAAAGAATCTATAGGTGTGATGAAGTGGAACATTTCTCATCAAAGCATGAAAAAATTTGCAGATCCCTGAAGAAATGCAGTTCAGGGAACTATTGCTGCTGCAAATATGAAACACATTCTAACAAACGGTTGAGCCTAAAATGAGAAATTTGATGACACGCACAGGCTATTTCAAACCTAATTTAAACATCAAAAAAAGTAGATTGAATATAGTCTTCCATTTCGGATAATTTGACTTGCTCGTGCCATTTTCTATGTTACTTTTTTCTTTCATTTTTTTATATTGAAATCTGTCTAACACACAGATGAAATCTGTATATTTCTGGTAGTTTTGCTATTTTTAAATCTCTGTTGTTTCTTTTGGTAGGGTTATAGAAATAAAAAATACATTGCAAATATTTCTGTTCTGAATCTTCATTTGTTTAGTAGTATTGAAAAAGCCTGATCTTTAAAGCCAATCTTTCCGGAATTGATGTTGTTCTCTTAAAAATTGTGTAGAACACTTGATCAGTAATTAAAGTGTCTCCACGTTGAAAGTCTATAACCTGTTTTTCCACATGAAGCCACTTTCTAAAAATGTTTATCATTTTTGTACTCCTTCTTTTTCAGTTATCTCAGGATTGTCCACTCTATAAGGATTGAAGGTTATTTCCTGTTTATATGTGATCCTTTTTATAGTAATTCTTTCAGTACTAAATTATCACTCAGTATGCATTTTACTTTTGACAATTATTATATCCGGTTGTCTAATTTTTACAAATGTTTTAACCCCTTATACACTAAGTGGTTTTTGGCTTTATTGTGCCTAAATGACACACCCAAAAATGAACTGTTATTATTCTGGTTAAGTAATAAAGGAGCTGGAAATGGCTGAACAGCAGTTAGTACAACACTCCAAATTTTAAAAGAAAGTGTTTAAATGATTAAAAACCTTTGTTTACACCAATATCAACTAAATAAAATGCAATAGAAGAAAAAGTTGTGATTTAGTCTCATTTCTCTCTGAAAAACTGGATTTTATAGTACATAACCAAGACAATTTTTGATGCACAACCCTGGAATTGAGGTTTCTGTTATTCCCCAATCTGTCAGCTATCAATGTACCAAGTCTAGATGTCATATCCCATAGCACTGCAAAGTTATACTGTTTCACGCAAGTTGAAAACATTGTTTACCATTTTGGAAACATTTAGTTTCTTGCACTTAAAACATTTTTTCACAAGAAGTATTACGGGTGCTGTTATATGTATCTTATTGGTTTTTGCAAAAAAATATGTATACACAGAAACTCATACATGTATTTCATACTTAAATTCAACTGTGCTGCAATTCACCCATCTTCTGCCTTCTGTTGTAGTTGCCCCATAGAAGTTAAGTCTGTTTTCATTAATGTATTCATTTTTTGTTGTTGTTGATTTTTTTCTTGCATTTCACATCTGGAATGAAGTAAATTTTCATACCAGCTTCTTCTAGTGCTGGGTTATGGGGTGGAGACAATGTCTTTGCGGGAAGCCCTGGGTATGGGGCAGGAAACAGCTCTGGACAGGGCCCACCCATAGCTAGCCACATACACCACACATACCTGGACACCTAATCCAGAGTTTCCCAGTCACTTTTAGGCCGCAGGTGGCTGTCACTGCATTGCAAGTAGACAATTCTTATTCACGGTATATAACACCCCTCCATCACAAATTCTAATTGTGTTTACTTCATGTAAGTGCTCTCTTCAACTTCCACCACCCCCAAAGGGCAGTTATTTGATTTTATTTCCAGTTTTTAATCACACTCAATTCAACCTTGTTGAAGGAAGCAGGATTAGTAACAGAAAAAATAAAATACTGCTTAGTGCTGTCTATCCGTTCTGCAGGTCGTGAGTATGCGATTATATTGTGAATAAGAGACTAGGTGAAACAGCTTTTTTTTCCTTCATGTGCTTATGACACTGTGTGATAGAGTGATATTTGATCAAGGGGGAGTGGTGGTGGGGGGGTCCCTTCATGAAAATTTAAGTGGATACACAAATAAGGTGAAACTGGAAGAGGACTGCTCATTAAACTAGAGAACACGTAGCAGACAGAGTGTGGATATGGTAATTGAACCCATAATGCTTCAACTGTAAAGGTGCATTCCTTGAAGGTTCCAAGTTAAACTAAACAGTACTTACAAATCAAGCAGAGCATCAAGTCTTTTACTAAACATGTCAAAACCTATCACTTTCATTTTGTAATATTTTTGGGGCTTCCCCAACTGTGTGTTTCCTTTATTTTTTGAAGAAGAAGAGGGAGACATTTCTCTAGCACAACCAAAGTCTAATTACACATAAACCAAACAATCCACATGCTCCATCAGGGAAGCTTATGTGTAATAATGTGTAACAATGTGTAAAAATGCATGAATATGAGCTGTTGCATAAGCAGTATATTTCCTGTCTTTTATGTACAGCTGTGGAATGTATTACAAGTGACCAATCATAGACAACTATAGATCTATACTAATAAAAGGCAAAGCCCTCACTGACTGACTGACTGACTGACTGACTGACTCACTCATTCACTCACTCACTCACTTACTGACTGACTCATCACTAATTCTCCAACTTCCCGTGTAGGTGGAAGGCTGAAATTTGGCAGGCTCATTCCTTACAGCATACTTACAAAAGTTAGGCAGGTTTCATTTAGAAATTCTACGTGTAATGGTCATAACTGGAACCTACTTTTGTCCATATATACGGCTATAGTCTGCAGCTCAGTCTCCGTGAGAGGTGGAGTTGCGTCCCGCATCATCACGCCTCCCATGTAATTGAGTGCCTGCCCATATAAGGCCGTCCGTCAGCAAATGAATAGGAAAGCAGGGTGTAAAGCTTAATTTTAAATTAGGGTCATAAACACGCTGCTGCTGGCGTTTGTCATCCCTAAGACGAATACGATATTCGCGAGATAGATCGCTCAAGATAGCACAAGCACAGCTGAGAAGCTTCGATGCATGTACTTCGAGTGACTCACGTGAACTAACTTTGTTCTGGCTTTAACTACTGTGAAATAAACAGACATAAACTGGAAGCGTGAGTCTGTGCCTTTTAATAATCTCGAGAGAAAAACATGGTGGCAGCGTAGGTGACGGAACTGCGCCGAAAGTCACGCCAGTTTGCTGTTAAAAGTTTAGGAGGCAGAGACGCTAACACGAAAGGAAAATGGAGGGTCTGAGACCGCCGCTGACATTAAGCCTCGATGCTAAAGACCTGGGGCCTCATGTATAATGCCGTGCGTAGAACTCGCACTATAACATGGCGTAAGCACAAAAGCCGAAATGTGTTTACGCACAGAAAAATCCAGATGCAGGAATCTGTGCGTACTCCAACTTCCACGTTCTTCCGCTACATAAATCCCGATCAGCGTGAAAACTAACGCTCGTGCACGCGCATTATGTAACGCCCCAAATCCTCCCAGAATTACGCCTATTTGAATATGCAAATCAATATAAATCGCCCTTAAGCGCAGCCTTCTGTGAAAAGACAATGGGAAAACCATGGGGGAAAATATAAGAATTTCAGCGAATACCAAGTGGAGGCAAATGAAAAACATACTATTTGTTCAAATAAACCGTGGTATAATCAACAAAAGGAAGTTGATCGAGTGACATAGCGTGTTGGAGCTTGAAAGCTCACATTCACAAATCGCACAGTGCCGGAAATAAAAAAGAAGTCACATATCAAAGTCGCCGTGAAAAGCCGAGTTGTAAGCCCACTGTCTGAGTGTCATATGAAAGCTTATTAGGGTACAGAGAAAAAAGGCACACAGTGAGGAAAAAGCATGAAATGTCAACTTCAATCGCGACATTTCCACTTTAATCACGTAGTTTATTTTGTCATTAAAATAGAACATCATAAACTTCATCTTAAAATTGTTTAATTAACCAGTTTCTCAAATCACATCGTAATTAAAGTAGCACGTTAAATGCTTTGTTTTGTATTTGATCTTCTATGTGCTCTATGTGTGTGAATCACTACTGGCTTTTTAAACCGGCTCTCTTCCTCCAACTGGACACAGAATCAATTACATTCGTAATATTACAGTTCTCTTAATAACTAAAATACTGAGATGTATACGTGATATCATTTTCATGATGATAGAAGTTAAAGCACGTTATTAAACATGTGTTTCACTTCGATGAAATAATTTATTGCAGCAGTACAATCAGGGGCGGCTCTAGGCTTGTGGTGGCACTGGGCAGAGGAAGAATCGGTGGCTCCTTCGCCCGCCCGTCAGTAAGGTAGCTTATGCACAGTGGATGGCTACGTCCATTGCGGACACTGCATAGCCGCCTCGTGCTCATGACACAAGCATTTAACTTTTGCCGAAATTTGTCGCTGTGTACAGGAAAGGCTTTAAAACATTTTGCAGTGGCTGAGACAGCGTGTCCTTGAAGCTGTATACCGATAATTCCCTTTCCGATCAGCTGCTGCTGTGATTCACACTCAGATACAGTGATATAAATACTCTGAGTGGTGCAGTGAGAGAAATATTGAAAAAGATGATCCGCTGTGGCAACTCCTAACAAGAGGAGCTGAAAGAAGAAGAAGAAGAAGAAGTGAGAGTAACAACGCTAAATCAGTTATGGTATTTGGAATACTATGGCAGTTCCCTCTACCATTATATTGTTAAAAGTTAATTACAATCAGATGCATTACACTAATAAACAATATGCGGTTAGTTTCGGTGTATTTATAAAACCGCGTCAGGAAAATAAGGTGTAACCACACAGGAACAGTAGCACTGCTTTGACGCTGGGTACCGCCAGTCTGCAAAACCGAGCGGAGAACTTGCGTACGACAAGGTATGAAAAAGTGCGTGGATTTACGCCAAGTGTAGGTTTTATACATCGCGATTTGAACGTGGAAAAGTTCTTACGCAACGTTTCTGTGCGTACGCACCGTTTATACATGAGGCCCCTGGCGAAGTCATGAAGAAGATGGAAGGACGAGTTCAGATTATTCACAGAACTTGCAATGCCGGAGTCAGAGGAAAACACTAAAATCAGATTATTCCGTTATCTTATTGGAGAGAGCGGCAGAGAATTGTGTCAGGCGCTGACCGGTGATGTAAGACCTGATGAATTAACCATGAGCTTGATGATACATAAATTTGATGAGCATCACAACCTGAAAATAAACGAAACTGTAGAGAGGTTTAGATTATTTTCAAGAAATCAGTCAAGGGGAGAAAATATAGACAACTACGTCACAGATCTGAGAGTGTTAGCAGGCACATGCAATTTCGGTTGAGATTAAAAGTTACCTTATACGTGAACGAATTGTGTGCGGAACCAGTGATGCAAGTTTAGAGAGGTGCATACAAATATGCAGAGCCACAGAACTGTCAAAAGAGAACAGCAGAACAGTCACACGGGGTTCCCTATTCTATACTTCTCCCGGTGCGTCTCTCTAAACCCTCCGTGCAGGAACACTATCATAAGGCTTAACAATCCTATTGTTACACCTTCTATGTGCACCCAACCATCCTTATTACGGAGTCTTCCTTGCTTTACCGCTGGCTGCTTCTTTCCATTCACCTTCACAGCTCTTTATTTAAACAGTTTTCCTTCTCACTTTTCCACTCCTTCACTGTCTTCTCCCTTTTCGTTCAAAATACGTGCCTCCTTGCCTTTAGCGATTTTGGTAGTGAACACTTCGATGAATGAAACCTGTTATCTTTATAACGGTTGACAAACACGGAATGTAACTTGAACACAACACGTCCTCCAAATACGAACCTGATTGAAAGAAATAATGATAATCAAATCCTTGATGACAGCAACACTCATAACAGTCACAAAACAATTACATTGACAATCAGGTTATGTTATTTTTAAAATGTTTCCTTTTCTTTTTCATAACTTCTTTAACACACTACTTCTCCATTGCGAAGTGCGGGTATTTTGCTAGTATATTAATAAAAGGCAAAGCCCTTACTGACTGACAGACTCACTCACTGACTCATCACTAATTCTCCAACTTCCCGTGTAGGTCAAAAGGGAGAAGGCTGAAATTTCTGCGAAGCGTGGGTATTTTGCTAGTCATTAATAAGGTCTGAAACTCAG
Source organism: Polypterus senegalus (assembly GCF_016835505.1). Lineage (NCBI taxonomy): Eukaryota > Metazoa > Chordata > Cladistia > Polypteriformes > Polypteridae > Polypterus > Polypterus senegalus. The sequence goes on from NC_053154.1 coordinate 233,595,566, forward strand.
CTATCCAATGGTAATAAGTCTTTCACTCTATGTGATGCAACATAGGGGATATCTTTAGGCGCTTTTCCACTGCATAGTACGGCACAGCACAGTTCAGTACAGCTCACCTTGGTTCGTCTCAGTTCGGCTCGGTTTTGCTTTCGACTGCAGTTTAGTACCGCTTTAGAGTGGGCGGGATTATTCACGTGTCGTTATAGTTGCACCGCCTCTACTGCCGTGACACCGTGGAACTTTTACAACAACACTCAGACAACGACAACACTTTAGCTCGACGACGCGCAAGGGTAAGCATCTAAAAAAAGCACGTCACTAGCTAACTTTTATCACTGTTGCATAGCATAAAATGAACTTAACTGCCAGTGTAACATTAAAATGACGATTTTCTCTGGCCAATCAGTGACCAGCAGAGTTTACACGTCACGTTTTGGTAACGGTTCGGCGCGCTTGGAACATAGGCTGAGGTGGTACTAAAAAAAGGACCAGGTACCAGGTACTGTTACCAGTGGAAAACGCCCCAAAAGTGAGCTGAACTAAACCGTGTTGTGCCGTACTATGCAGTGGAAAAGCGCCATTTGATAGAAACAGATTCACTCAGTTGTGACACACTACTTCTCTTGGTATGCGAGTGTGCAAATCACATATTTCTTACTGCAAAGAAATTAACATTAGAAAAATGAAAGTTTCCTAGTCTATTAAAGGACGGCATGGTGGCACAGTAGTAGCGCTGCTGCCTCGCAGTAAGGAGACCTAGGTTTGCTTCCCGGGTCCTCCCTGCGTGGAGTTTGCATATTCTCCCCGTGTCTGCGTGAGCTAACTGACACTTAACGTTTTTATTTTATTTTTTGAACCCTGTTTTCTCTTTCACTATATTTTTTCACTCTCTTGCATTCTATAAGAAATCTGCCCTCCTAATACAGTAGATTGATATGCAAGTATCATCCACCAGTACCATGCTAGTCTTTTTTATGCTGTAAATGTGGAAGATCACTTCTTTACTTAAATGATCTCTGATCTCAGTGGGATGCAAAAGTTTGGGCAACCTTGTTAATAGTCATTAGTTTCCTGTATAAATCGTTGGTTGTTACGATAAAAAATGTCAGTTAAATATATCATATAGGAGACACACACAGTGATATTTGAGAAGTGAAATGAAGTTTATTGGATTTACAGAAAATGTGCAATAATTGTTCAAACAAAATCAGGCAGGTGCATAAATTTGGGCACCGTTGTCATTTTATTGATGCCAAAACTGTTAGAACTAATTATTGGAACTCAAATTGGCTTGGTAAGCTCAGTGACCCCTGACCTACATACACAGGTGAATCCTATAATGAGAAAGAGTATTTAAGGGGGTCAATTGTAAGTTTCCCTCCTCCTTTAATTTTCTCTGAAGAGTAGCAACATGGGGCTCACAAAACAACTCTCAAATGACCTGAAGACAAAGATTGTTCACCATCATGGTTTAGGGGAAGGATACAGAAAGCTGTCCCAGAGATTTAAGCTGTCTGATTCCACAGTTTGGAACATATTGAGGAAATGGAAGACCACAGGCTCAGTTCAAGTTAAGGCTCGAAGTGGCAGACCAAGAAAGATTTCGGATAGACAGAAGCGACGAATGGTGAGAACAGTCAGAGTCAACCCACAGACCAGCACCAAAGACCTACAACATCATCTTGCAGCAGATGGAGTCACTGTGCATCGTTCAACCATTCGGCACACTTTACACAAGGAGATGCTGTATGCGAGAGTGATGCAGAGGAAGCCTTTCTCCGCCCACAGCACAAACAGAGCCGCTTGAGGTATGCTCAAGCACATTTGGACAAGCCAGCTTCATTTTGGAATAAGGTGCTGTGGACTGATGAAACTAAAATTGAGTTATTTGGGCATAACAAGGGGCGTTATGCATGGAGGAAAAAGAACACAGCATTCCAAGAAAAACACCTGCTACCTACAGTAAAATATGGTGGTGGTTCCATCATGCTGTGGGGCTGTGTGGCCAGTGCAGGGACTGGGAATCTTGTCAAAGTTGAGGGACGCATGGATTCCACTCAGTATCAGCAGATTCTGGAGACCAATGTCCAGGAATCAGTGACAAAGCTGAAGCTGCGCCGGGGCTGGATCTTTCAACAAGACAACGACCAAACACTGCTCAAAATCCACTAAGGCATTCATGCAGAGGAACAAGTACAACGTTCTGGAATGGCCATCTCAGTCCCCAGACCTCAATATAATTGAAAATCTGTGGTGTGAGTTAAAGAGAGCTGTCCATGCTCGGAAGCCATCAAACCTGAATGAACTAAAGATGTTTTGCAAAGAGGAATGGTCTAAAATACCTTCAACCACAATCCAGACTCTCATTGGAACTTAAAGGAAGCGTTTATAGGCTGTAATTTCTGCAAAAGGTGGATCTACTAAATATTGATTTCATTTCTTTTTTGTGGTGCCCAAATTTTTGCACCTGCCTGATTTTGCTTGAACAATTATTGCACACTTTCTGTAAATCCAATAAACTTCATTTCACTTCTCAAATATCACTGTGTGTCTCCTATATGATATATTTAACTAACATTTTTTATCGTAACAACTAACGATTTATACAGGAAAATAATGACTATTAACAAGGTTGCCCAAACTTTTGCATCCCACTGTATATAATAAGTTTGGCCTGTCTACTCACAAATCAGTGATTAATTGTACATATAGTCAATTTTGTGGCACACTCAAGAAATCTTGAAAATGGTAAATAAAATAAGGAAACTGACATTTAGACAGTAGTTCAGAAAATAAAGCTTGTTTATCCGAACAAACCACTTCTTTTCTCGTCATAAGTGATTTGCCAGCCATGCAGCTCCTCTCTTTTTCTCATCCTCCTGCATTCTGCCTCCTGCCAGCCATTAAACATTACTTAAATGGCGTCAAGTATTGTGCTTTATATCAACCCAATCAAACATCAACGTGTATAATGATTAGAATACTATTCTTATTATGTGCACAGATCCCTTTTATATTTTTTTCCATCATTGATTTGGAGTAAAAAGTTCAGACTTTAGAATAAGTCAGACCTAACATTAAGTTTCAAAAAGTTTGAATTTCAGACTAATCATTTAGTTACCGGGAGGCATGGTGGCACAGTGTTAGTGGTAGGATGCCAGGATTTGCGTCCCGGGGGGTCTCCCTGTGTTGAGTTTGTATGTTCTCCCCGTGTTTGCTCCGGGTACTCCAGTCTCCTCCCACTGTCCAAAGACATGCAGATTAGGTGCATTGGCGATTCTAAATTGTCCCTAGTGTATGCTTGGTGTGTGTGTGTGTGTGTGTCCTGCGGTGGGCTGACGTCCTGCCCAGGATTTGTTCCTGCCTTGCGCCCTTTGCTGTCTGAGATTGGCTCCAGCAGACCCCGTGACCCTGTGTTAGGATATAGTAGGCTGGACGATGACGTGACAAGACATTTAGTTGCCTCATTGGCTATGCCCATTTATCTTTCTATGTTTGCTTTATCTATCACATAGCATTTATTGCTGCACTGCAGATAAAAGAATTATGTAGTTAATTCTTGGGTCTTGCTAACATCTTTATGACAAATCTTTGTTCATCATTATCTAAGGGGCACAGTGCCTTAGAGTACTTCCACAGCCCAGTATAAAAGCAATCATTTTCTGCCATGTCCTACCCCCATTATTTGTCAGCAGGCTTTATTATGATAATTTATATAGTATTCTTTAGTTTTAAGAATCCCTAGGAAACTAGCATCATTCCCCCTTATTTAGGGGCTAAGCCCTTCATTAAGTTACAAGTCAAGCACTATTCAGCATTAACCTTCACTGATCATCATGTCACTGATTGGGCATGGCCCCTCACTGTGCCATATGGGTATCTCACATTGTTGAGTTCTATTTTAGTTGTGCTCATTTTAAAAATTCAACAGAAGAACTAAGAATGTGGAAGTAATATTGACAAATATCAGTGTAACCTGATAGAAGTATTAGAATTATTGGTTATCATTATAGTATAGCTTAAATCTAACATTAACATTATCTATAGTTGTGTTGTATAAGTCATTATACAAAACTTAAAAAAGTAGTCATAAGTACCTTACTTTAATAAACATGGGACATTATATAATGTATTTGTTGCTTCATGTGAAAGTGCTATGGCAAGGTAAAATTTTTACAGAGAATTTTATTTTTATATTTTTGCATTTATAATTCTGTTGTACTGTAATAACAATTAATTGTACTTTCACAGGTTGCATAATTATTCTCTCAAGTACAGTGAATACAAGTAATACAACATGCAGTAGAGATGTATGTTGACTATGGAATGTTAGGTCCAGCATTAGCACACAAAACAGTCTTGATGCACTGAATGATGAATATATAATTTTCTATTCACATAAGGAAACAGTGGCTGTTTACCAAATTTAACTACATTATTTTAACCTTTAATGTGAAAGTTGAGGTCTTCAACACTTATTTTTAACTGGTTCTATAAGTAATGCAATATGTTTATGTTTTTGGGATTAGTGAGGAGTGCAGTTTTAGTTTTTTCTGTATTGAATTGCCCCTACTGCATTAAATTGTCTTTTGCACATTGCACACAGATGTTACTGGAATGCAGATTGTTTTTGAGGCAAATCATTCAATATTCCTCCTTCTGTAAAATTTGTTTTTCTTTGGAGAGACTGTTTTCTGCCTTTTTTTTGCTCTTTCACTGTCTGTTGTTGTGCTTTTATAAAAATAATTCAAATGTTTTTCTCTAAAAAGGTAGTCTGTTCTTACAGTAATAAAGTGTGGGCGGGATATTGGCAATTTGGTATGTAGATGAATGTGCCCTGTGATGTACTGGCACTCCACCAATGGCTGATTCCTGTCTTGCTCCTCATCCTACAAACTGCATGACTGAACCGGGTTTGATAATAGATGGATGAACAGAGGAGTGACATGATTCCTTTATATTTGAAATACCCACATCCGATTGGATTTAACATGTATAACTAGGAATTTTAGATTATAGTTTTTGATTATGTAAACTAAAAAATGTTATGTAATTCTAGAATTTTATTTTTAAATGGCAGTCACAGGTGAGATAACTCAATTCATAGTGTTATGCAAAATATTCTGATGATGAAGCATTATAGCTGAAAACGTGTGCAAGCACTCTGGCCTTGTATGCAGTAAAGAGCACTATACAAAATAAATTGATCTGAATGGCCTGAGCATAAAGTAAATATTAATTGTGAACAGCACCGTTGTTTCTTCCCATATTCCAAAAACGTACTTGCTGGATGGTTATGTGTGGGTGTGTTCTGTATTGGGTTGATGTCCCATTCAGGGTTTATTCCAGGTAATGCTGGGATTGGCTCCAGATGGAAGCTAAAGTAAATAAACCAATGAAGTTTAAATTGAAAATTACTCCTTTGTTGTCATTAAAGTATACCAAATTGGTTGCAGTGGGTTTAAAGGGAACATAGAATTGGTTCCAGTATTCTTACGATAAAACTGGGTTTTAGAACCCTCACAACACACATCACCTGTAGTGAATATGGTGAGGAATAAAGGGAAATAGATGCATATTTTTGTATATTTTCACTCCCTTATGGAGAATGGAAGCAGGTTCAAACGGATCAAAAAGGAAAAACATAATTCATTCATTATTCATTGATTATTTACAATAAGCTGTGAGCATATTTCAATTTAAGGAGAACATAAAACTAATAATAAACATAATGTAAGATTTACATAATCAGAAAGGTTTACATGGAGATGTAGAACTTGAAAGTTTAAAAAAAAATGAAACCAAACATTGGAAGTTGAACATACTGTACCTATCAGAAGGAACATTGTATGTATTGAAACTTAAGAGTAACATATTTTTAGGTACGGTAACTCAATAAAGTAATTAGATATGTGTATAAACAAGGGTTCATATTCCATAAGGGTACATAAATTTATGCAGTATTTCTAAATACAATTTACTTGTTAGAAGCTAAAATATGAAAGCTTGCATATCATTGACCTTGGTATTACCATTCTTGCTATTTAGGTCATTTAGTGAATACTGGATAAGGATGTATGTTGTAGCTGTCCCAGGTTTGGCATATTTATATTAAAGAGAGACGCAGATTACACTTTGTATCCCCTTTATTTCTTATAAATTCCTTCTGGGGATTTTGAAATTTTGCTACATTTTTTATTACTTACATTTTATTTTGCTATATAAAGTAATTATTATTATTATTATTTTATCATTATCATTAATACTTGATTTCTTAAACACAGATATACTATACCAAAACAAAGGGGAAATTGGAATAAGAATTGAAAATAAAGAAAAAAAAATAAACATTTGGGTTGACTGCAAAACAGTTTGTCAAAAATTAATTAGGAATAACTTATGAGCATTTTATCTTGCTGTTTTTAAAAATATATATTTTCTGTATAACTTACTTAGTACGTCTATGCAAATACTGTTATAGATAATTCAAACACAACAATTGAGTGAAAGCAGGACTTTGTTTTATTTTCTGTTATGTTACTGGTTGAAAATATAGCAGTTATGAAATTATGAGATGCTTATCACTGAATCATTCTTTACTCTTTCAAAGCAGAACTGTGAATTATAAACCCAGCTTGGCGCAGTATTCAAGCTGTTACTTGCACCTTTTGGGAAGAAGCTTCTGCTCTCTTTATAGTAAGAGTAAATACAATAAAATGGTGACAAATCCTCAGGATTTTTATCATATTGGAAACAGATCACATGGGTAACAGACATTGTGTATTGGCTCTGCATTAATACCTATGAAAGATTTTCATTATTCCCGATGCCTATTTACAGCCAGTGAGATGCATACCTACAGTATATGGCACATGTGTGAATACTGCCTAGAAGCAAATGGTATTGTCTTGCCTTGTGAACATATAAAAACAATATCTGAAAATCATCATGCTGACATAGAGTTAGTAGTATTATATTAGAAAGGACAATAATAAGTTTGCTATTTATAGCCTGTTTTGCTTTTTTTTAGTTTTGTTTCATTTGATAAGTCATTTATATTTGTGATTCCTATGTTCAGTAGAAAAATATTTTGTAAAATACTCTGGTTATGTCTTTTGTTTAGAACTATCAGACTTTACTGTATTCTTTCCTATTTTACCTTGAATATACTGTGTGCCTAGTGTAGTATTTTCAATATGTCTTCTGCCTTTTTTCATAGTGAATGCCTGCTATTGTCCTTCTGTTTCCTCAATAATATATACATATCTCATTTATGAACTCAGCTTGTGACCGTTTAGTGCAAGAATATTCTTTTACTCTCCCACGACTGGACATTTATTGAAAATGTATGTATTAATGAAGATAAATATTGGAATAATCAGTGAGTCATTATATTGTATTTATGACACAAATATACAATGAAAGGCAAAAATCTACACCTGATAGGAGGCAAATATAATTTTAGGCGTTTTCCTTTTTCAGAAGTGTAGTCTTGACTAAGTTACTTGGGAAAACATCTTCTGACAATTGTTTATCAATTATACCCACCATAGTAAGTGATTTGAATGAGACCATAAATTTGCACAGAAAATAGTAAACCATACTATACTTGTGAGAACAAGATGCGGTTATATTAATATTACTGTATTACTGTGTCTTTTTTTAAAAACCTTTTTCCCTGGGCCAATGAAAATTAATCCATGGGAACAAATTATCACTATTAATTATTAAGTGATGAGTATATTTTTGTTTTGTATGATTTCATAACGTTGAGCCATTCTTTGGTAGATTTTAACTAATACTTTTCAAATTTCTTATAATTCACTCCTATATTAAGTTGATGTGTAAATTTTGATGGCAATTAATTGATGACCTCCAAGATGATCTAATAATAAATTAAGTGTGACAAAATATTCCATTGGTTACTTTCAGATTTTTAGGACAAATTAATGGTAAGGAAGGTCACTATTTGCTTTGTCAGCAGAATAGGAAAACCACCATAAACAGCTCCTCCAAATGTGGAAGAACAATGTGTTTATGTTCTGATTCGCCATCAATAAAATTAAACCCAGAAACCCTGCAATAGATCACCTTACTATGTCACTTTTACATAAAAATCATACTTTAATGTCAGTGAAAATATCGACATATATGAATAGTGACCACATGGTTCAGCACCAAGACCTAGTTTAGCAAATGTAGTGCTTCAGCTGCCACCTCAATTTACTAATGACACTCTCACAATTGTCTTGTAGTATGTCATGAACTAAGTAGATCTTTACGTAATCAAAAACTTCCACTAGTGGGAGCAACTGCCCTCTTGTGGAACGAGCAATGATCTCCAATTTGATTGTGTTGGTTGTCATTGCAATTGTGTCATATTTGTCAACAACTTGAAGACATAAGACATAACATTTCCAAATTCTATATTTTGATACCATACCACCCTCATCTTCGCCTTGGCATTTTGTCAATAAAAATCAAAATAAAGAGAAGGCACATTCTTAATTGTGTTCCACTGTAAGAGAAAAGGAAAAAAATGTACTTGAAACTACGCACTTGTTTAACTAGGACATACTCACCTTTGTACCAGCACTTTCGAATTAGAAAATGACATCACATTTATCATATATATATTTCTTTTGATCAAGTATCACCCATGACTCTTACAAATTAACTATTTTGTGACTTTACATAATACTTAATAACAGAGGTGTGTTATCTGAATGCTGATTCTTGTGTTTGGAATGCTTCTTAGTCATTATATGTAAATGAACCTAGCTAAATAAAGGGGGTGTTCCGTGAAATTTCTTCAGTCTGTCATGCTGCATTAAGGAGAGCGTGTGGGTCTCCACCTGTTGGTGTAAATAAAAGACATCCATGTTTGAAATTCATATATAATGATCTCTCAAGACTCATTTTTATTTGCTAATTGGATTGGCTAGCCCAGCACTGTTTCAGCCGTAGGATGGCCAAATGGAGGAGGCAGCTTGATGGATGAGGTCTCCAGGACTCTAAACAAATCCAAATCATATTATCTGATATCATCTACTGTTAAATTCTGTTACGTATTTCTAAAATTTTTATTTGTATACTGTATTGAGGATTTGTTCTGTGTATTGTATTGTATTGTATTGCATTGTATTGTATTGTATTGTATTGACCCCCTTCTTTTTGACACCCACTGCAGACACAACCTACCTGAAAAGGTGTCTCTCTTTGAACTGCCTTTCCCAAGGTTTCTTCCATTTTTTTAACTACTGGGTTTTTTTGGGGAGTTTTTCCTTGTCTTCTTAGAGAGTCAAGGCTGGGGGACTGTCAAGAGGCAGGGCCTGTTAAAGCCCATTGTGACACTCCTTGTGTGATTTTGGGCTATACAAAAATAAATTGTACTGTAAATTGTACAGAACCACTAAATTTTGCTTCCACAATCAAAAGAATAATAAAGCAGTTTAGACTGAATTGGAAAGCATCAGTATTCTTTAAAAACCTGTCCTAAAAGATAGCTCACTATTTTGTGTTCAGCAGGGACAATTTTTACCTCTGGATCTGAGGCTCAGCATTGGTTAGGGTCTTCAATCCAGCAACCTAGCATAGAATTTCCATAAGAAATGGAAAATAAAATAAGCTTGGTGCGTGTAATCTATTTCAGTGTCGCAGAGGATGGTGCCTATTCCAGTTGCACTGATGGATGGATTTTGTTATTCCTCAGCCTCTTCCATCTATTCCAATGAAGCATTTTTGTGCTCTTGTGAATAATAGGTAGGTTTACTTCTCACCATTTCTGTGTTGTCAAATAGGTAACAACTGTCAGTTCTTATATGGGCTTCGTATAATGTTTTCTCAAAATGCTAAGACACATTTTATTAATGATTCAGAATAGCCCTTGTATATCTGAGTGTGACCTACAATACATTGGTATCTAGATAGTCACAAACCGTTCATGAATTTTCCAATTTTTCATGAGATAAGCTCCAGCTCTTCAAGATACTGTCCAGGAAAGTTTGGCTCAGAAAATGAGTGGATGGACTTTATATTTTTGTAATAAAAGGAATACACACATTTATATAGGGTATCAATTATTTTATCTGACATCTTTATTTTTTTTTTTTGTTTTTTATTCTTTATTCTTTAATCAATCTAGTATATCAAATAAAAGATTACTGCAATCCAACATCAACACTGTCTGCTATTTATATAGTATAATTTAAAGAAAGCTTTGTACAGTATAATGTTAATTACATACAGGGTATTTATGAAAAACAATTCATTTTTTATATTTTCTGTAGGAATTAATTTTGATTTTGGATCACAATCTTTTTTACATAAGACTTTTACATAAGATACAATCTGTGAAAAATATAATGCAATAAGTAGCAATCGAAGTAAAATTACCATAATAATTAAACTAGTACTGCCTGGTCAATTGTGTCAGCATGCATAGTAAAGTGTTTTATATTTTAATTTGAGTGTTTGTTTTTAAATTAAACACATTAAGTATTTCCACATATGTTGGAATTGATTATGTTGCCACAAATTCTTAAATCTGCCATGTATGAACACTTCCTTTTTAAAATGTATGGCCACCTCTTTAATTTATGTAAACATATTAATACTCTTGTATATTACATCGCTAACGTATGTCAGCTGCCCTGCTTTTTCTATTTATTAAAATTTTTCAAGCAGTAAAAACATTTTACTTGTTAATGAGGGGAAGTGAGAAAATTAATGATATAGAGCTTGGATCCTCCAAGATGTCTCCTTTAACCATGCACAACCAGCTTTTTTCTTACTGAACATAGTTTAATTTCTGTGTTAAGGTTCAGTAAGCAAATGCAAATAGATTTAATGATTTGCATCAGTAGATCATTTCTCAGTTTAATATCCTTTGCTATTTTGGTCAAGGACTTTTTTCCCTTTTGAAGGCTGATACTTTTCCTAAAGCAAAAATTAATAATATTGGTAACATTAAGTTTTATTAAAATGAGAGGCAGGAGAAATTTATCATGTAGTTGTAGTCAGAATGGACTATCATCAGTCGTGGCCAGGTTAATTGCTGTTGAGGAGGCACACATTTGACAAAATGCACAGGGAGTTTGTGAAAATTAATGGTTTTCAATGAAATATAGGAGAAATTTAACTGTGTTTTTAAACAATGTTTTATCAATTCTGCTTCAGATTCCAAGATGAAAAAACAGATTTGCATTTAAAAGATATATGGATTAGAAAATACATCCATGATCAATGCATTCCAGAATTAATTGAGCTATAATGCTAATGTTAAGTTTAATCTTCAAATTTTTCATTAAAATTAAATGTTTCTTGGTGAGGACTTTTACCTTTATGTATACACAATATATTGTTGTATTATGTCAGAAACATTATTTTAATATAATTGTTAAAATTAACTGAGGTTTTAAACAATTGTAACTCAAATCAAATGGCTACTTTATATATATATATATATATATTGTGGACTGGGACCCGGACACAGGCAGACGGACAACATAGTTCCACCACACACTGTTTATTTACACTACTATTTACACAAATTACGTGCACTCACAACCCCAGTGCCTCCAGTACCGATTCCCCCAATGTCCAGGCAACACTCTTCCAGTCACTGTGCCTCTCTTTCGACCGCCTCCTGTCCTCTCCCGAGCTCTGTCCTCTTCCACCCGACATCCACTGCTGACTGGAGGGAGGCGGCCCCTTAAATGGGAACCCAGGTGGGCTCCAGCTGCTTCCTGGCAATCAGTTCTGGCCACACCCCAGTGTGGCGGAAGTGCCGGCTGCACACCCAGAAGCCGTCCGGTGTCCCCGGGTGTCCCCTGTCGTCTTCCCCCCAGCACTTCCTGGTGTGGCGGAAGTGCTGGGCTCCAGGGTTCCTCAGGCACCAGGGCGCCGCCTGGCAGTGGCCACGGGCCCCTACAGGGTTGGGCTTCCAAGCCTCCTACCCGTGGCCCCCAATACAACCAGCCCTCCTCTGGTCCTCCTGGGCATCCCGGCCGGGCTCCAGCCCCGACCGGGTCCCACACGGGATACTCCGGCATCGGAGCGCCGCCTGGCGGTGGCCACGGGTCCCTACAAGGCTGGGCTTCCAAGCCCTGTACCCAAGGCCCCCAACATAACCAGGACGGACGCCCCCTCGCGGTCTGGAGGAGGCACAAGCCCTCCTCTGGTCCTCCAAGGCGTCCCAGCTGGGCTCCAGCCGGGACCACCGGGACCATAGTATATATATATATATATATATATATATATATATATATATATATATATATATATATAATCAGTAATCCTCCTCGACGGGGTTATGTTCCAGAACCCCCGCGATAGACGAAAATCCCAAGTAGAAACCATATGTTTGTGTAGTTATTTTTATATATTTTAAGCCCTTATAAACTCTCCCACACTGTTAACATTATTAGAGCCCTCTAGACATGAAATAACACCCTTTAGTCAAAGTTTAAACTGTCCTCCATGACAAGACAGAGATGACAGTTCTTTCTCACAATTAAAAGAATGCAAATAGATCTTCTTCTCTTCAGGAGCAGAGAATTTCAGAGGGAGAGAGAGAGAGCTCTCAAAGAAAAGCAAACAATCAAAAATCAATACTTGTGCTTTTAAGTTTGCGCGCATTTTTAGAGGAGCGTTAGTATCTTCTAAGCAAACAGCCTCTGTGCAAACAGCCCCTCTGCTCACATCTCCTCCGTCAGGCGCAGAGAACGTCAGAGAGAGAGAGATCGAGATTAAAGCAACAATCAAAAAATCAATACGTGTGCTTTTGTGCTTTTAAATATGCCGAGCACGCAATAAAGCGGCATTTTTTAGAGGAGCATCAGTATCTTTTAAGCAAACAGCCTCTGTGCAAACAGCCCTCCGTCAGGCAGAGAATGTCAGAGAGGGTGAGAGAGAGGCAGAGACAAGCAAACAATCAAGCTCCGGGATGCATATCTTATAGCATTGAGGAGTTTTAGTTAATATGTAATACATGCTCTGATTGGGTAGCTTCTAAGCCATCCGCCTATAGCGTCCCTTGTATGAAATCAACAGGGCAAACAAACTGAGGAAGCGTGTAGCATAAATTAAAAGACCCACTGTCTGCAGAAATCCGCGAACCAGCGAAAAAATCTGTGATATATATTTAGATGTGCTTACATTTAAAATCCACGATAGAGTGAAACCGCGAAAGTCGAAGCGCAATATAGCGAGGATTACTGTATATATATATATATATATATATATATATATATATTGTGGACGCTGGCCCGGACACACACAGACGGACATCATATTTCACCCAACACACGTTTATTTAGACTAATAATTATATTTACAAAGTTCAGTCACGTGCACCACAAACCCCAGTGCCTCTTGCACTGATTCCCCCAATGTCCAGGCCACACAGTTCCATTGCCTTTCTCCTGGCCGCCTCTAGTCCTCCCTCCAGCTCCGTCCTCTTCCACCCGACTTCTGCCGATGACTGGAGGGAGGCGGCCCCTTAAATAGGAACCCGGATGGGCTCCAGCTGCTTCCCAGGATTCCTCTGTAGCCACGCCCCAGGGTGGCGGAAGTGCCGGTTGTGCACCAGGAAGCCGTCCAGGAAGTGCTGGGCTCCCGGGATATTCAGGCACTGGGGCGCCGCCTGCCGACAGGCTTTACCCGAGGCCCCCAACATAACAAGGACAGACGCCCCCTCACGGTCTGGAGGAGGCCGGGGATCACAGTATATATATATATATATATACTAGCAAAATACCCGCGCTTCGCAGCGGAGAAGTAGTGTGTTAATGAAGTAATGAAAAAGAAAAGGAAACATTTTGAAAATAACGTAACTTGATTGTCAATGTAATTGTTTTGTCACTGTTGTGAGTGATGAGTGTTGTTGTCATATATATATATATATATATATATATTTACACACACACATAAACATATATATATATATATACATACATACACACACATATATACACACAAATACATATATATATATATACATACATACACACACATATATATACATATACATACATATCTACATATATACACACACAGCTATTTCGTATCAGTGCAATACGCTGTTTGTTAAAATGGTTGACTCCCGCTCTTACGTGCAATAAAAAATCAAATCATTCAGTTGTCTTTGCTCATATGTCATTTTAGAGCTGGACGCCTGGCATCTTTTTTTGGCCACAAGTTCGTTTCTGTTTGGTGTGAGGTTCTGTGTTGTGGAGATTCTCAGGATGGATTGCAGATGCTCATCAGTGAGGCGACTCCTGTGTGCTGTTTTGTTATTCTTTATCACTGGAAAGAGCTTCTCACACAGATATGTGCTACCAAACATGCACAAGGTTCGAGACGCATGTAGACGGACTTTTTTTGTTCTTCAAAGTCACCAAAGCGCCGTGCAAACTCAGTGCGCAATAACTCTAGTAAGCGGTAAGTGTTGGCAAGGCAGCTGAAGCGCTGCATTATGGGATCTGTAGTTTATTGTGTTACCAGCGCTTCATATACCCGGCTTTAATAACAATAATACAGTATATAAAATGATCTCGGGCCGGATATAATTACACGCCGGTCCGGATGTGGCCCTCGGCCCTTGAGTTTGACACATATGGACTAAATAGAACTTGAAAAGATATATTTTTCAAATGTGATCGCGCAATTCAGATAGAGTTGACGCACTACAGCCTGCATGCCTCAATGAGTCATCCTCCTCGCTCTTACTTTTTACCGTTCATCTAATGAATACACTGAGTATGGCTTTACCAAAACAATCATTGATGGCGAATAAAGTATCCATTATTCGAGTATGTAGAGCGGATATATATATACATATATATATACCCGCGTATCGCAGCGGAGAAGTAGTGTGTTAAAAAGGTAGAAAAGAAAAGGGAACATTTTAAAAATAACGTAACATGACTGTCAATATACAGTATTTGTTTTGTGAGTGTTACTGAGTGTTGCTGTCATCAAGGATTTGATTATCATTATTTCTTTCAATCAGGTTCGTATTTGTAGGATGTGTTGTGTTCAAGTTACATTCCGTGTTTGTCAATCGTTGTAAAATGACAGGTTTCATTCATCGATTCGTTTCTTACTGCATCAATAAACAGCTCGCCTTCTTCTTTATCTGAGACCTGACACACTGCATGCACGGGTTTTTTACACTGTCTTCCTTTAGCGGGACATTGACTTTTTCCACCGTGTGCTTTGTTTCCACAGTAGCTGCATTTATGAATATGCTTATCAGACGCTTCATATTTTTTGCTGCCTTTTCAATTGTGTAATTCGGTTTTTGTTCAGCGCTCTTTGGAACTGTTGCTTTTATCTGTGCACTGCGCCAGTTCACGTGAGCCACTCGGTGTACATGCATCGAAGGTTCCCAGCTGTGCTGGTGCCATCTCGTGCTATGTCCATAGCTTTATTTAATGTTACCTTAGTCCTGGCACTTAAAACTTTCTCTCGCAGTTTCGCTGAGTTTGTGTCAAACACCACCCTGACCATCTCATCTTCCTCTCCATAAGCACAGTCCTTAACCCATGAATATTTACCCGTGGCAGTTTGCTATTGGATTGCCGCTGACGGACGGCCTTATATGGGTAGGCACTAAATTACAAACGCCAGCGGCAGCCTGTCTATAAACTTAATTTAAAGTGTAGGTTTACATCGTGCTTTGTTTCCGAAGTAGCAGAACTCATGAATATGGTTGTATATGTGACTCGCTCGCTTCTTATTGTTTCGCTGCCTTCTCAATTATATAATGCATGTTTTCTTCAGCGCTTTTTTGAGGTCTTCCTGATTTTCTATGTGCTGCGTGATTACGTGGGAGGCGTGATGATGTCACGAAACTCCGCCCCCACGGCGTTGAAGCTCATCTCCATTACAGTAAATGGAGAAAAACTGCTTCAAGTTATGACCATTACGCGTAGAATTTCGATTTAAAACCTGCCCAACTTTTGTAAGGAAGCTGTAAGGAATGAACCTGCCAAATTTCAGCCTTCCACCCACACGGGAAGTTGGAGAATTAGTGATGAGTCAGTGAGTGAGTCAGTGAGTGAGTGAGGGCTTTGCCTTTTATTAGTATATATATATATATATATATATATATATATATATATATATATATATATATATATATATATATATATATACTTTTTTTGTCCAATTACCATTATTTAATGTCTTGATGGCTACAACATTCTAAAGTTGTTATAACCTTTTCAGCTGAAACTCATTGGGATATTTACATTTTATTTTTCATTTCTGTGTATTCAGGTAAATTATAAGTCTTCAGGTTCTGTTCTAGTGTACTACTTCTTTTGCACTATAATGTTTGCAGATTGTTGTGTTTTTCCACATAGACCCTACTGTGTTTTTGGCACATGAAAGCATTACTAATGAAAAAAAATTGTACAGCATTCATCTGAAGAACTTCATGCCATACATCGACCTATTTATCATCCCCATATGTATTAATTTTAACTCTATTAAAAAGAAACTGAACAAAACTGAAATTATGATTTTTTTTCTTACAAAGCAATAAAAGGTCAGTTGTTAAAAAGGCAGAGCCTGACATTCCGTGAAAGAGGTGCCTTCATTAATCATTTTGAAATTGTCAGCCTAGTATTATCTTGACCAACAAATATTCCTAAATTCTTAGATATTATTTATAACAAGGAAACCACCAATCTTAGCTTTAAATAAAATAAAGTTGGCAAGTGTTATTAAAAGGTACCTTTAAACCTGAAACATGATTTCATCTATCTATCTATCTATCTATCTATCTATCTATCTATCTATCTATCTATCTATCTATCTATCTATCTGTCTGTCTGAAACAAGGATAAAACATTTTTCTAAAATGACTTGCAAGTATGTGTTTAAAATCTTTGCGTGCTGAGTTTAGTTTCATACAGTATTCTTTAGCTTTTATTTTTCTTCCTATATTGCACTTATTTACCCAGGCATTTTTCAGTGCATTGATCTATATCCGTGATCTAGTTACCCCATTTAAAGATAGGTTGTTAAGAGGAAATGAACCTGTCCCTCATACCTGCATAAATCACTGATTCCTCACTATTTTTTCCTTAGATTATACAATAGCTCACTTAGGTCGATGTACCCTTAACATTCAGTATTTCAACAATGACAAAAATATGGGGAACTAAAAGACATAAATAAAACCTCACACTTATTATGTTTTTTCAGTAATGACTTACAGGTGTATCTAAACTTAGAACACACTTTAGATAAGAATTAGTTTAGTGTAGTTATGTAAATGTTAGAAGAAATTGTAAAACTAATTAATAAGTGGTTACTGTAGTAATACAACAGTACTGGTATTAAACTACTGTGGCCAGTACCATTAAGAAAATAAGGGGGGGGAGGGGTACAAATAAATTACAGATTAATAAACAAAATTAAAAAAAAATAAGGAAAAGCAGAAAGTGCAGATAAACTAAGGCTAAGGGAAACATTTTCAAAGTTTGTCTATGGTAGAAAAACAATTGTCCATTGATTAACACTTGCATTCATTTGAGTTTACTGTAATAGAGTAATCCGTACTGCATTCCATCTCTTCACAGCTCAATGTAAATGGTATTGAAATTTGTTCTTCTATATGCTAATTGTTACCCTAAAAAAAGGAAAAAATGTATATTGTTTTACATTCATATGTCAGAATCCTCCTTCTGTATTGCATGGAAAAAAATGTTTGTCTAGTTTTGGAGAGTAAATGCTCATGGTCTTTAATTTCAATTGTGCTTTGAAGTAAGGACCCTATTAACATGACATATTTTGTGATAATAGTTAAGAGCTTTTGTCAGCTCTTTCATGCAGCAGGGTTATTCACCTCTCATCCTTCAAGAATTCCAGGTATACATAGGTTCTTCATCCTAGATCAGTGATACAAATAATCATTCTTTTCAAGATTTTTTTGTATAGTTAAATCTGAGCATAGAGATTCAAATGTATTAACTCAGCCTCTCATGTAAGTTGACTGAAGGTGTTTGGTTGAATGTATTAAGTCAATCAAACCTTAAGTACCAAGTTGTCTTCCTGAAACTGAAAATTGCTAAAATCTTACCTCTAATCATGCCAGTTTTGTCCCTGAGTAATTAATTATATATACAAAACTCAACAATATTTTCTAAGAGTCAAGTTAATAACATGCTGCTTTCTGCAATCTCTGTTCTGCACATGGAAAACTATGCAACTTTTCTGATAGTGAATCTGGTTTCTTATTAGCTTTAGTCATGTCAGTTTATTCACACTACACTTAAAAATGGATATTCTTTAGGATTGGATATATGAATAATGAAGACTGATTGATTTGACTGGCTGTTCTGTACACAAGCTATTGTTTTTCAAGTACTCCATTCTGACACCAGAATGAGTCAAACTTTCCATAATGTAGCTTTCTACACAGAATACACCACTATATGATGCTTTAGCAAACAAGTATACAGGTTAAAGTCACAACATAAAATACAACATCGTACAAAATATGATAAATATATATTGAACATGCAGCATAAGCAACCATGTATTTTGAGGGCAAAAAACAATATCATTGTAATTTAAAAATATGATATAATCAGAATTAGTACAGATGGTGCAAAAGATTAAAATTAGAAACCAATATTTACAGGTATAGCAAGACAGAATTACGTTTTAAATGTGACAGTTAATTAAGTTTGACAAACAGACCTTAGGGGACTGACCAAGCTAAATGAGCATTTACTGAGAATTACATAATGAGTCTTTGAAACAATAAGAAGTCTTGGTGTCAGAGGATTTCGGTTGTTTTGCTAGATGATATGAGGTGACATGTAATATTTTTTAAATGTATGTATAAGTCAGTCACACAATTTTGAATTTGATATGGTACATGTAGCCAACAGAGTCAAGCCAATTATAGGCTGATATATTCGGTACCATTTGTTTATACCAGAGCACTTGAATTAGCATTTTACAGTGCTTATGATCTAAGGATATCCTGAGCAGAAAGTGAATTTTAACAGTGCAATCTAGAAATCATGACACTGTTGCAGAATATTTATGTATCAGACAAGAAGAGAGAGGAAGGCAAACTTCTATAGATGATAGGCTACCTGACCAGTGGTGTCTATTGTAAAACAAAACAGGAAGTGATGTGTCCTAGGAGATTGGTTCTTCAGATGGTCTGCCGAGGGATAGAAGAGAGAATGTAAGAATTCAGCTCCAACCCCTGGTCTGGCAGAGAAATATATTTATTCGAGCCTGTAAACTGTCTCCCTTGCGCACGTATGTGACCTTAGACCCATCAGGTCGGGTGGTCCGAACCAAGAAGTCATGATCCCGAGAAAGAGCATAGACACTGGCCTGGAGAGAACCCAAGTGATACACAACTGCAAACCTATAAGGCTGGAGGTCCAAGAACCACCTTGTGACTCGTGGGTTAGACTCCTTGTGCACCACCATTCACTGTAAAGCGGCATGTTCGGTGACCAAGGTAAACTCACATCCTAGGAGGTAATACCTCAGCTGTGTAACTGCCTATTTAATAACCAAAGCCTCTCATTCCCCTGTCACTTACCTGGTTTCCCTGTCCAGCAGTTTCTGGCTGAGAAACATGATGGGTTGTTCGACCCCAGTCCTGTGTCTGAAGCATCTCTCTGGAGAATGAAGGCAAGGAGAGGTTGACTGGTGTCGACGTCAAGGCCTGCTTTATGTCATGAAATGCAGCTTCAGTGTTTTCATCCCTTACCATATGATTAAGGGCCTGCTTCTTTGTTAAATTACCATATATACTCGCGTATAAGTCGGGTCTTGAAACCCAAAAATTCGATCATAAAATCAGACCCCGACTTATACTACCCTTCAAAAATATGACACTTTTTTTTTACATCTTCTTGCCTCCTCCAATCTCGCATCAGTTTCTCAGACGCATCAAATTTTTTGGAGCAGCGCAGTAACCAATTTCTTTTGCTACTTCAAATTTATTATTTATTTTTTCTTCTGATCAAACGCTCCATCGTAGATAAGGGATGCTTTTACGATAAAGGTGTATGAGTGTGTGAGATACAAAAAACACAAATCAGTCCAAACATTGCTTCGGAATAGTTAGGGTATTATCATGTGGTTACATGGGCACAATAGAGAGAGAGAGGTTAGGAGCACATGCTGATAGAGTGCTTTGCCGCACCCACATAGAAAAAAAGTCAGTGTGCTCCGTGGTTACTCTGTCAGGTGGATGTTAGCATATCATAATCTCTTAGACCAATAGCATGAGTTTTCCGCATTCGACTTATGCGACCAACGTTCTAAAATACCAAAAATTATATGGTAAAATCAAGTCCCGACTTATCCATTGGAGAATTTATCCGTGAGTATATCCAGTAGTCAAGGGCACAGTTGTCTCGGAAAAGTGGGGCACAAACTGGTGGTAGTATCTTGCCAATTCGCGAAAGGCTTGGAACTGCCTCTTGGTGTTTGGATGGGGCCAATTGAAAATGGCTTCAACTTTGGAACACTTTTGCCTTACCATGCCTCTGCCCACCAGGTAGCCAAATATTTGGCCTTCTTGGGATTAATTTGGAGACCTGTCTCACTTGATTGTGTGAAGCAGAGTTGGGACCTATTTGAGTTGTTTCTTCTCTGTATTGCAACAAATGACAGCATCATCCAGATAAATGGCACTATAAGAGTTGTGGGGATGTAGCACTTTATGCACCAGACGCCGGAAGGTGGCTAGAGCCCTTGATTGGAACCCTAATGGAAGAATGCAATATTACCAGTGGCCTCTAAGGATATTAAACACGGTCTTGACCTTTGTGGAGTCTGTTGCCAATATCCTTTGGTCATGTCAAAGGTGGTCAAGTACTTTGCTTTACCCAGCTGCTCGAGGAGGTTGTCCACGTGGACCATAGGGTAAGCGACAAATTATGAGACTTGCTTAAGTTAATGGAAGTCTTTGGAAAATCTCCAACTCCCATCGGGCTTCTGGACTAAGAAGATCGGACTGGACCAAGGACTATAACTCTCCTCTATTACAGATATGTCCAGCATTTGCTTAATCTCTAGCTCCACATCTTCTTTTTTGTCTCCAGGAATCGGGAGGTGCATTCCCTGACAATCACCCCAGGCTCAGTAATAATGTCAGCAATAAGAGAGGCCTACCCTGGTTTTTCACTAACCTCCACTGGGATGGACAGGATTAATAACTCCAGCTCCTGCTTCTGGGTGGGTGTCAAATTGGGGCTGAAGTTAAGTTTTAAGTTATGAGAGAATAAGGAGTGGTGCTGGCCGAAGTATGTGTCTGGTTCCCTGTCTTTCCACGGCTTCAGCAAGTTGATGTGTTATACAATTTTACTTGGTGGATGACTGGGTTGTTTAACCACGTAGTCAATGGACCCTTTCACTCCTTAACCTCGTATAGGCCTTTCCAATGGGCCAGCAAATTGGAATGCTAGGTGAAAACTAAGAACATGACACAGTCTCTGGGTTGGAATTCCAGGATATCCATAGTACAATCATGACAGAGGGCCTGGACTGCTTATGCCTTTTCCAATTTTCATTTAGAATTGGTCTGATTTTTGTCTATCTCATAATTGTACGTTATATTCTAAAATATTAAATGACGGGATGAACTCTTTTCGGATGTCCAGTATATCCCAGGTGTATCATCAATATATAAAATAATAATTCATAAGGTGAAAACCCTGTAGAGGCTTAAGGAACCTCCAGATATACAAAAAGTATGAGGGAGAATAATTGGTACCAGTTCACCCATCTTTGCTGCTTACCTTACGCAGCATCTGTTTAAAGATCTGATTATATCGCTCAATGAGACCGTCAATTTGAGGATGATATACTGCCAACTTTAAGTGCTTGATTTTGAGTAATTTGGCGACATCCCTGAAAATGTCTCCGAGGTAAAGGGCATCCTTGGTCTGTTAAAAGTTATGTCAACATGCACAAAGACCCCAACTAGTTCCCATGTGATAATCTTGGATGTAGCTGTCCTCAATGGGATAGCTTCCAGGTAAAGAGTAGCATAATATACGACCAAAAAATACTTATGTCCTCATACCGAGGGATCCAGGGGTCTTACAGTGTCTGTCCATATGCCTTCAAAAGAGATGTCATTTAGCGGAATGGGAATCAGCAGAGCACGGTCCTTCCTATGAATCTGTTGCAACTGACACTCCAGGCATGAAGCACAGAAGCGATGGACCTCGTCATTGACTCCCAGCCAATAGAAACAGAGCTTTATGTGCTGTAGAGTTTTATTGGTACCCAAATGGGAACCTAGGTGATGGGTGTGTGTTAGTTCACAGACCTGTCATCATAAAGTCAGTGGGACAATAACCTTGCCTCACCCTTGAGCTAATCTACCCTATAATAAATCATTCTTAATAACAAAGTGGGGTCCTGATGGCATGGGAAGGTGAGTCCGCTGGCACTACTGTATTTTTGGCAAACTTCAGGGAGTCTTTGTACTATTGTTCCCTTTTAAAAGGGGCCAGACTTTGCCTAAATTGAAAATGTAATGAGGTTAGAGGATCTAGAGCGACCTCAATGAGCAGGGTTTCTGACTGCAGTCGCTCCACATCAGTTAATGACGTTCTTAGCTGAACTGTCTTGGTTTCCACCACATCACACCGAGCCGCCCCAGCATTTTCTGTGTTCGGTTGTATACATGACATGGAGATAGTTTGGGATGGATCAACACCCTCCGAAACCAGGGCCACTCGTCTTATTGGAATGGATTGAGTTTTACAGCTGTTAATGTTTGACCAGTCACGACCCAGAATCACTTAGTGCAGTAAGTTTTGGAGGACTACCACTCATATTGCTCTCAAGGTGTTGTAATTAATGACGCAATTGGTGGACTTGTATCACCCCGTGACTACAGGTTAGACTGGTCTTTTTTATATGGTAGGGATTGTGTGGCTAGCCTCACTACACTTGAAACCACATGGGATGGGTCTGCGCTTCTATTTTGGTTTGGCCACAAATTCTACCATTGTAGCAGATGGGCTCATTGTGGGTGACTCGTCCCATATGAGTTTGATGAGAGGACCATTCTGATCACTCAGATTGGTGCGCTGTACAATGTTTATCGAGAGCCACTGCTAGGGCATCCATGTTTTCATAAGCCTGTTGGCGGAATGGCTGGGCAAGATAGTTGGGAAGGGCATTTGCTAAAATATTCCAAGCCACTTGCTCTAAGACCTGTTTGGATTCATCATCGTCTGGTCTGAGTCAGTATCCAGCCTTACCTCAAATATAATGTGCCTGAGAAGGAGACGACCGCTCCTTGTCAAACTGCCGCTCGTGGCAAAACCTTTACTACTGGTCTGCCAAAATGCCATAGCCCTTGAGGATCTTTGCCTTTAGGCTACCATAATTTGCAGCAGCTTCCTCTGTGAGGTTATAATATGTCCACTGTGCCTCGTCTTTCAGGAACAGCACCAGTATGTTGGCCAGTTCCACACTATACCAATGATGGTGGATAGCCATGTGTTCAAAAATATGGAGGTAGGTTTCAATATCACCATTCTCTTATAGTGGCAACTGTACCTGGAATGGAACCCGTGAGCAATCTTACTGGATGGTGAAACGTGCTTCAGCTCGTGTTTTGGTCTTAGCAAGTTGAGTCTGGGTTTCTCCCAGCTTTACCTTAAACCTCTGTAGCTCTGCAGCCATGTTACTGAGAATGGTGTTCAGCTCCTGTTCTTAAGTCATTTTAAACAGCAAATCCTGATGCCATGCCACTGTAAAACAAACAGAAGAACACAGAAAGAGGTTTGGTATAGCCACTCCATTTATTTAAAGATGTCTGACAAATTAATGCAGAATAAACTACAATATGTCTTTACAGCTGTGAGTCCAAAACAGAACTGAGACAGTGAAGTTAGGATAGCTGTTATTTAGGTTGTAGGAAGGAAGAGGAGGACTCAGTGGAACCAGAGGTGGAAATGACATCTTTGATAGGCGAGTTAATGGAGATGGAAGTGAAAGTGATATGTTCTAGGATGTAGGTTCTTCAGATGGTCTGC
Source organism: Polypterus senegalus (assembly GCF_016835505.1). Taxonomy (NCBI): domain Eukaryota; kingdom Metazoa; phylum Chordata; class Cladistia; order Polypteriformes; family Polypteridae; genus Polypterus; species Polypterus senegalus. The sequence goes on from NC_053154.1 coordinate 233,619,610, forward strand.
AGAGGGACAGACGAGAGAGTGTTAGAATAAGGCACCAACCCCTGGTCTGGCAGAGAAACACATTTATTCAAATCCGTAAACTGTCTCCCATGCACATGTGTGTAACACTAAGTATTCCAAACAAGTGTGGCTCTGTCCCACTTCTCCAAGAAGATGGTGATGTTGTGTAAAAATTAAATTAGTAAACTTAACCTGATAATTTAATGTATTGTTAAAATGTTCTTGGCAAACTCAACTTAGTTGTAATAATAAAATATTTTCAGTTTCCCAAGATATATTCAATATATCTTATACCTAAAAATACTTATTTTTGGAGTATGTGAAATTTTCTTTTTTCCTGGTGCCAGGTTGCTTGGGCAGGCCTTTAATCCTGCAGTCTTTTAGGCATACCTCTAGTCATTTATATGCATGTGAAGCATCACCATTTCAGTTCCACCTTGAGGCCTGAAGTCTGTATACTTTTTTGAAGCAACCCATTGGTTGACTTTTTTGTAATGCAATTTAAATGGTGCATGAAATTGTACATCTCGCTGTTTTTAGAATAGTCATCATCATTATTGTTAATCACATCAATTACTTATGTACAGTATGATTTAGTACTTCGTCCATTGAATTAGTTGTATATTTTGTGTGTGTTTTTTTGTTGGCATCACTGACATTTTATCATCGTTAGTGCTAGTAGGCTAATAGACTGTAAACCACAATGTCTCTCCTTCTTAAAGTGAGGTTTACTCAAAACTGCTTTCCAACTCCACTGCCGCCACTCCCAGTTTTCCACTGCACCCTCCAGTGATCTTTTTTCAACCACATTACCTGCCTGCATATTAATGCTGCTGGCTGTGCCTCACACTGCTCATTTGGGGTCAGTGGCAAAATGATCTGCACTCACTTTACACAACTCCATAAGCTTAAATAACAAAAGTTCCTTTCCAAAGAATGCTTCCAGCTACATACACTTGTTATCTTGTAAGTTCTGCTTTTCAAGTCCTTGATTAGGTCAGTCTCTCACCCTCTTTCTGTCTGTCTTTCTCTTTCTCTCTGTCTCTGTCTCTCTCTCTCTCTCTCTCTCTCTCACACTCACACACACACACACAAACACCCACACCCACACACACACAAACACACATAAACACACCCATCTGCATGGCTTCTCAGTATAGCTTCACCATTCCTGACAGTGCCTGTTATTCTGTCTGTCTGTATGTTCTTTTCAGGTCTAGTCTGGTAAAGTTTATTGTCATGTGTACATAATACAATATTCATACAATACAATACCAAAAAAAGATACAGTATTTAGCATCCAAAATATAAACAAATATGTATAACTAGGGGGCTCTGCCCCCTGCTCACTTTGCTTGCCAACCCCCATGCGGGCCCCACACACTAGTCATTTCCTGGATCTACCACTTGTGACGAATCATGCTGTCCTTTTGGATAAGCACGAATATCAACTCTATCTTTGATATCTCCGTTTTTCAAAACTATTATCGCTGACAATTTGTCACATGCTGGTTTATTGTATATGCGAGCATGACCTTTCGGATAAATATAGAAATCCAAGAAAACTTCTTTGTCCATGTTTTTTAGATAAATTTCAAGTGCAATACTTTTGGACGTATGGATTTGTGTCCATTATTGGTTGTAGAATTTCTAATAAAGAATTTGCATGTTCTCCCTGTGTCTGCGTGGGTTTCCTCCGGGTACTCCCTTAGTCCAAAAACATGCAGGTTAGGTGCATTGGCGATTCTAAATTGTCCCTAGTGTGTGCTTGGTGTGTGGGTGTGTGTGCCTGTGTGCGACCTGTGTTGGCTGGGATTGGCTCCCTGTAGTTAGGATATAGTGGGTTGGATAATGGATGGATGGATGGATTTCTAATATATCCGATCATTTAACTCTTTCGATTCTATGTTGCATCGCTTCTCCATGATCATAAATATAAACCTGATTGAATTGTGGTTTCTTCAAAATTAAAACAACAGATTTGCATAGCGTATGGTCCTGAATCATGTAAATCTACGTTTTGAGTATTGAATGATGCGAATGCAAACAGATTATTGTAGTTTCATATATTTTGCCTGTAATGTTTGTGGATTGCCCTGTGGCGGGCTGGTGCCCTGCCCAGTGTTTGTTTCCTGCCTTGCACCCTGTATTGGCTAGGATTGGCTCCAGCAAACCCCCGAGACCCTGTAATTAGGATATAGCGGGTTGGATAATGGATGTATGTTTGTGGATTTCACTTTCACCAAATAAGAAATCTTTTATTTCTTGTGGATATGCCTCTTCAGTGAGAAGAAACACTAATTTTCCCTGATGGCAACATGAATTAGACGATCTACAAGTCTTTGACTTAAACTTTAAAGCCGAACAATATCTACATACTTCTGTCATATCTGTCATATCACCTATGTCCATATATTCGATCTGTTTTTTCGCTGTTCTGTTCTTTCACCGAGTAATAATTTCCATTTTTTTGTGCTAATATGATCTTTGCTATCAGTTTTTTGAGACTTTCAAATTTTAGTACTTTAATTATTTTTTATTTTTTAACGTTTTTGAACCTCTTTAAGACATTCTATTTTGTCTTCTACTTTTGTCTTTTGTTTCCGCACCGGGCACAGTTAATTCTCTTGGCACAAAGTTGAAATTATCTCTCTGAAAAAGTCTCGTCTTGTCCTAGGATAAAGAGTCTCATGTTAGAGAGAGATATAGATTTACAGGTATTATGTATCCGCTGTTTGATATATTACTATATTTATTTTTGTAGTTGACTGTTTAGCAACCCTATGACTTGTGGGTGGAAACTATCACTAAACCTACTGATGCAAGTGCCAGAGGTCCTATACTGTTTGCTAGAAGGAAGGAGTGACAAAAGCAGAAGTGCCGGATGGCTTAGTTCTTTAATTATACTGTCTGTTTTTCTGAGGCAGCCAGTGTTGTATTTGTCCTGAATAGAACCCAGTTGGATCTAGGTAATATTATTTGCTGCATTCACCATACTCGATTTTACAATCGAGAACCAGCAGGTACCTAACCAGAATGTCATACAGCCAGTGAGAATGAACTCCACTGAACACCTCTAGAAGTCTGGGAGAATAGGTGGAGAAATGGAAGCTGTCCTCAGATGCTTAAGAAATTATAGGTGCTGCTAAATCTTGCTGACAACAGACAAAATGTGCAGTGCCCACATCAGTTTTTTCTGGAATAGTCACTACTGCTGCTCACTCTTTTTAAAGCTTCAGTTCCAGTGTAGATGGTAGTATCTTCTGCTTTCTGAGGTCAGCGCCCATCTCCTAGGTTTTTTTGATATTATGGGTGAAATTATAGTCTTGGTACCACTGAGGCAGAAGGTAGACCTCTTCTCTGTAAGGACAGCCTGACTCCACCAGAACTTTCTTGACAAAAATGCTAGTGATCCTGACTGCTGCAGAGATTTGATTTGAAAACACTGTTCCTTTTTGATAATGCAGTGACCACATATTTAAGCTGTTCTCTTAATTGTATTTTTAATTTCTTTTTCTTCAGCCTTATTAAAAGGCTCTGTCAAGCTAGTCCTTAAAATGGTGCTTGTTGGTATGTGGATACCTATCGTCTATATTGTCTGCAATTTCTCTCTTTTATGTCTTTTTGAAATGTTCACTCCTTGAAGAATTCTGTGTTGAAAAATAAAACAGAAAAACAGGATGTTTAATGATTTTTGTATTCCATTTTGTATTGAGAGTATGACTTTTTTGTGACATTAATAAACTCTTGCAGCAACTTGAAGCAAACAAAAATTATGCGACATTAATGAAATACATAATTGTGCAAAATATATTAATTTCTTTTTACTTACAGCTATATATAGTTGCCAATGTGTTGCATAATATTGTAAAAAATGGAAGCACCAGCCTTTCTAAAGATCATTACTAATTTCCTTTTTAGAGATTGATAAAGAGCTTCTAGAAAGCCCATCATGAAAGCCTCATAAAGTTTTATTAGAAAAAAAACGTCATGAACACACATCAAGTCACCAATTTTTTTTAGGAAAAACATGGCATATACTCTTATGACACTGCATTACTATAAAAGTGAAAAAGTACTCATTAAGAAGTGAATTAAGCCCATTTGTGTAGCAGTTGGATTATGAATTGGTTACTGTAAAAACATGCCACTGAAAACTGCTATCCAGAACAGGAACTTGGCTGTATAGAAAGCTAACTACGATAACAGTGTTCATTCCAATATATTTGCTTAACAGAGGTACATTATTTTGGCCTCTATAAAAATGCATGAACGTGTTTGAGATTCATTTTTCTAATTATTAATATTTTAAATAAAAGCGGCAACCTAATAATACATTTTTGCTCATACCACCACACAGATTTATCAATTACAAACACTTCTCCCTGCTTCAATTTTTTTATTTATGAAGTTCTTTTTTTCTTTCTTCTGGCTAAAACTTTAACTCTATAAATATACTTAATACTATGGTGAATGTTAATTTAAAAACTTAGTATTCATTTATCAATTTGTCTAAAGTAATGATTGATTTTCCAGCATGGTCCATATGCCCAAATCTTAGAGAGCATTAAGCAAGCTGAAACTGCAGTTGAAGAAATGATTGCTCTCTTTGTCAATTAATCTAACAATGTATTATATAACACATTAATTTGTAAGAAAAGTGCTAGATTTTACAAGTATTTTCTAAAGCTTATTTTATGCTTCATTACAGTTTTATCTGTCTTGTTTGGTAAATTAGAAAGCTAAATTATCAGTTGTCCTTGTTTGCAACATTGATGAATACAAAATAGAAGCTACTGTAGGTTTCATGAGCTTTACATTGCCTTTGACAATGGAATGAAGTTAATGTAAATTTTAATGGCCGTAGCATTTATATTATTACATTAAAATGCATTGAAACTGTAAGAGTATTTCCCAAAGGTGTAACCATTCTTACTAGAGGTGTAACAGTTCAGAAATTTCATGCTTTGGTTCTTATGTTGATTCACAAAAAGAAGCAATCAGTAGTTTAATGCCTTAATGAGGAGAAAACTTCTTTGTACAACTTAACTTGTTTAAAAGTAACAAATCAAAGAGAAACTGGGGAAGCAAACTGAAGTTTTCTTGTTTTTCTAGTTTTGATAAAATGCCAAGAAAATCTTTTCCAACTAGTTTGTACAATTGTAATTGTAATAGCTACAGCAAAATTCTACTGTCTTATTATGCACAGTACTTCAATATTCATATTAATAAAAAAGAATATTAAATATTTTAAACACTAGGCCAACTGCATTTAATAAGGAGATATATCAGGGTTATTTTTTACCCCTTTAACAATGTTTTTCATACATAACATTTGGAAAATGTTTCGATACAAGTCTAGTTTATAAACATGTCTAACCAATTTAACAAATTATATTTTATAACTATACAGGATTTACCATTTAACTAAGAACATGCATGAATGCTCATGTTATTTTATTCATTTTCTTTCGACAAAGTAAATTATTATTTTTAAGACAGAGGGAGGTCTTTTTAAACAAATTAAAGACTACATCATTTGCAGAGACAAAAGTGACACAACCTGACAAAAATAAATGTTAAGGGGTTAAGTCAGCATTCTTGTTGAATAAAGGACATGTTTGCTTTTTTCCTTTTTTAAACTGAATGTACAGCAATAGGTATTTTTTATGTCCATGAGATATTTTCAGTATTTTCAGTAAATAGCAACTAATTGTTTGCACAACTATAAATAAAACTGGCAGACATTAACTAAGATATCTTGTATACACTACCTAAGAATAGGATTTTGACACTTCTCCCTTTGATGATGTTTTTAGCTCTCTGCACTTTTTGGGGAAAGCCTTATAATAAGCCAATGATCTTTAAGACAAGAGGCAACATTTTTATATGTATACTTTGAAACCCTTTTAAATACGTAGTTTAGTTTTTTTTTTGACAAACAATTAAAATTTCTTTTAAAATGTTAATTTATTCACTCATTTTGTGAACCCACTTATTCACAGCCAGGCAGTGAACAAAATCTGTCAATTTAAAAACAGCTTTAACTTGATTCAGTGTGCTGAAAATACATCTACTGTACAATACATAAATAGCCTAGTTTGCATTTCTTTCTCTGTTTTTTTATTTCATTAAACCATTACACTTGTTGCCCTTCTCTTTAGACTGCCTTGGTTCTGTCCACAGTCTCTTTCTACTAAAATTGGTCTTATCTTCATTGTTATTGTGAGAGTCCTTTGCCAATGCCATTACTATACCTGCTGCATCCAATCACTTGCAGTATTCTTTCTATTTTCTACTACCCCATTTCTTTTCTGTTGTTTTAATATCATTATATTGTTTATTCCCAAAACTCTCTTTTGATTTCTTAAGACTGTGAGTATGAGTCTCTCTGGTGTTGCCCATGTCCTTTGTTATGTGTAGGTTTCATTTAATTTCATATTGCCTTTGATGTCAATGACTGTTGAGCAATCCCAAATAAATGTATCTATCTATCTATTTCTAATAATGCTAGTCCCTATTATTAGGATTGAATAGGTGTAACTAGTTCAGTCAAGGTGAGATTAATTATTATGTGACACATTCACATCTGTATAACATTACATATACTGTACCTGAGCTGGAAAAAGTTTTCTCTGTGTTACTCCTTCCTGCCTCATTTCTTTATACTTCATATCACAGCAATCTTTTCTTCATCATTCCTATGTGATCTTTTTCTAATCACACTGTAATGGGCAGAGTCAGAGTTGCAGTCTAATTAAATATTCTGAACATATTTATCTGTTGTCATCCTGTGTTCCAGCCCCTCTGTGAATAAAGTGGATTTGAGGGTGTCATTTAACATTGTATTGATTGCCATCTTCTAGAAACTGTAAATCTCAAACTATTCCACAATTTGTGTGGAGTATGCACATTATCACAGTGCCTGCATCAGTTTCACTGTAGGTACTCCAGTTTTAATCCCACATTCAAAAGGTATGCATATTAGGTTGATTTACAACTCTAAATTGTACATTCAAAAGGTATGCATATTAGGTTGATTTACAACTCTAAATTGTCTCAGCTTAAGTGATTATGGGTATCTGCTTGAGTGCATCCTGTGATGGAGTGGTGCATCATTCAGGCTTGTTTTTTTTGTTTTTGGAGAAGCAATGGTCCTGGTAGCCCATAACTGGATAAGCAGGCTAGAACATAAATGAATATTACAAGGTAGCTTATAATTTATTGGATGTCAATTGTATTTTATGCTTCTTGTTACTTTGGTATTTTGTGTGCCTGTTCAGTTTCTATGGATCTATTCGTAGACATAAAATCTGCCAAGTCTGCACTATAGTTCTTAGTGATTTTCCCTGCAATGTCATAATTTTTGCTTAATGACTATTTTTGCTACATTGAGTAAGTGTATGGGTTGCTTAACATAAATGATTACATTTGCGTATGATTAAAAGCTTCTCTCATAAAGAAAAATACTATACATGAAACTTGCAAATGATTTTTTTGTAGATCTGTCTGCTTCATTAACCACAGTATTAAATATATAGAAAGCTATTGTCTAAGAGTTAGAGACAATCAAATGAACTGTATAATATTGTTCTTATTCAAAAAAAAATAAGGACCAGATGATATCTTCAAGAAACAGTTTAGCATGCAAATTGAACCCCATGCAATGTATTCTGCAGATGGTATTTCTTGCTGTAGGCCAAATGATATGCCACATGCCATGGTTAAATGGCGTAAGCAACAACCAATTGCTCTACTACTGTAATGAAACTCATCATGCTTAATATATAGTGATTTCTTTAGGCAATATATGAACCTGAAAAATGACCTTTTCTCTGTATGTCCCAATTTAATTTCTTATTTACTCATGTGCTTTACAAACTGCAGTTTTATTCTATAGAGATGACATTTTTTTCATTTCCAGTGATTATCTCATTCTCTTCATTCCACAGTTAATTTCTTGTGCGGTAAGTTTAGGATGCTTTTTTCACGTTAATGGATTTAACTGAAGTATCTTTTAGATTAATTAAAAAACAGAAGTTGTGTGGCTTTGAAGCCAGACCAAACCCGTAGGCAAAATAATATACATTTTACTTTGTTGAGAAAGCCGAACTTTCAGCAATGAATGGGAATCATCATAGTTTTAACTATCCTTTGATTTAGTTCTCTCTAGAGTACCAAAAAAGTAATCATGCATGTAATTCACATTTATTTATAAACTTAAGCAAATTACTTTAATCATGAACATTTAAGGTAAAAGTTTAAAGAAGATGTGATGGAGATTCAGGTTTTTTGTAACATTTGTATATATGGAAAGCATAAAACACTTTTTTCTATTCATGCGTGGTTTACTTCAGTCTTACCAAATCAGTGTTGGTATACAGAAAAGTGGTGATAACGCTCTGTCATTACATACTGAAATTAGATATGTTGACACTCTGTGCATAGTAGTCAAACCATTGGTGTTTTCACTTTACATGGTACCACTAGGCAATATAGTTAAGACACATAATATTCATTTTAACTCATAAGCTGATGACGATTATTTATATGTTACTAAGCTGGCAAATACAGCTAATAGAATCAATTTAAAAATATTTGCTATTTGATATCTCTTTCCTTACGTGTGCCCTCAGCTTTCCTCATAAACCTTTGTTCAGTATCCTCAAATGTCTCAGCCTGTCTTGCCTGGCACTTCCTCTCTTGATCATATTCTTGTAAAGCCTGCTACTTAAAATATATTATTTTAAGATGCTTTGCTTGTCTCCTGTCTGCTTTTTGACTGCCACCAATGGTAGAAGGTCCTGTCACTTTTAATTCAGTAGGCTTAAACTGTAGTTTAGCTCAATCAGCTTTATCCTTGATAATAGATCTTTTACAACACTATCCATTGTTTTCTACATAAAATACAGGGCAATTTGAACTTTTTCTTATTTTGCTTGATACAGAAAAGATGATTGATGCATTCATTTCTAGCAGAACTGACTACAACAGCATGTTATTCACAGGCTGTTAATTTAAAACACAAGAATCATTAATCGAAGTAAAAGGTACACTGACATAACTGGTTTTCAAAAGTCTTTATGTTGGTTTCCAGTTAAGTTTAGGACTGATTTCAAAATCTCTTGCATTGTCAACTGCCCATATCTCATTTACATGTATAAAGTTAGACTTTATATTGTCATGATTTCTTTGTTACTCAAACTGAACCTCTTCTGTATTACTGTGTGTATATTATTGTGATCTACTTAAAGCATTCTACTAGACACCCTTGTTTAATAGTGAAGCAGTGAATGTCACTGCTGCCATTATTAATAAAACAGATACTATATTTTTATTGAGGATTATGTCTTTTGGTATACTTGAGTAATATTTCTCTTAATGAGTGGTTTCCTGTTTATATTTCTAACATGAATTCAATTTGTGTATTTTTTTCTGGTTGTGGTGTTATAAGAACTGTCTTTAGCAAAGTTGAGGTAGACCTGCTGGTTTCTGGATGCTTCTTTGTGAGGATGTTATGTTTCACCCATTCACCATTTTAACAAGACTGTAGTAATATGTTTTGATTTGTGTTTGCAAGCTTAAGCCAATCATTTAGCAAAAGGCATTAACCAAGTTCCAGCCAATGGAGTGCAATTCATATCAAGGTAATACTATACTTTGGATGTGAGAGTAAACTGGAAGTACACATTGGACACTCATGAAAACATAAGAAGAAAGTGCAAACAATAAACAGCCATTAACTCGAAGAAGGCACATTTAGAAAATTGTGGATTTAAATTTCCAGTGCTATTGATAAAGATGTACAGTAAGCTATTTTAAATGTCAGTCATCATACTTGAATTATCTTACAGTTACTGGTTATTCATATGGAGCTGCTGGCAACACCATTAGCCTCAATGTTATGGATACTTTGAATCTGTATTAGTGATATTATATTTCCAGGCATATTTCTTAACACTTTCTACATTGTAGGTACTGTGTATGTCTGATGCTTGCAATCATCTCTTTATTACAGTGATTGAATGTTAATGCTATTCTACTAGTTAATGTCATTAAACTCAGCAAAGAATCTAGGGCTAGATGGTTGCAGCATTGAGTGCAGAAAGTGTGGTTCTGTGCTCCCAGACTTATAAAAGTACTGTTTTTGTATGAAAAAGTAAGCTTAATGTATTACATCTATTGTATTTAATTTTTTGTGACATAAAATACTAAAACTTAAAAGTAAGGAGAAATAAAGGTGTTTAACATCATAACTTTAGCTTCATACTCAAGGTGACAAATTATATTATATTTTGTTTATTTGCTTACTTTAATTGCTACCTCTTACATACAGATATTTTCTTTTTATTGAAAGTTAGGTTAGATAAAGAAAAGGAGCTAATAAAAAAAGCAAAATACATTATGATAGTATGAGAAAATGTTCCTGCTTTTCGAAAGTAAAGATTTTAACTGTAATATTGTGATATTATAGTGTGTTATTTTATGTTCAAGGGCTGCATCTATCACAAAAATGATGATATACAAATCACTTCTATATCACAGAATGTTCTTGGTCAAAATTGGCTTGAGGCGAGTGATATCTTCGAGTAAACAGTATATGAAGACCATATCTTAAAATGATAGATCACCTAATTTTGTTCTGACAGAGGTTTTTGCCGCAACAAACATCTGTCATTGAAACACCAATTCACAGTTATAGAAGCCAAATTGTAGAGGTTTGTCACAAAAGCGGTGGTGCCAATTAGAACCCTTATATTGGAGCCACATTCTCTTTGTTTTAGTACAGTCAGTTTTTAGATTGATGATATACTCAGTTTATATTAATGAAAAACACTTGAGTAGATATAATGGGGCAAGGGTGTAATGTCATTCTTTGAAAATATTTTATTGGAAAGACTCTAAGCAACTTTTATGTTTTTAAAATGAGATAGATTCTGTTATTTTAATGAGCAATTTCTTGGTGTATATAATGTATTTTTGTTTCATTTCTTGAAATTATCTACTGTCATTTAGTGGTGAAGACTCCACACTCGTTTTTGCTTCAGTTTTGAAACTCTAAGAGATTAGGTTCGAAACTTGGCCATAATCTGTGTGGAGTTTAAATGCTCATCCCTTTTCTGCATGGGTTTTTCTCTGAGTATTCCAGCCTTTCTTCCACATATTAAAAAAAGTACATTGACAAATGTAAATTGGACAGTGTGGGTGAGTGTATGAGTATGCCCTGGGTTTGGGTGGTACAATCATGATACAATTCCTGCTTTTATTGATGTTGCTGGGAAAGGATTTTGTATGTTGCAACTCTAAAATTAGATTAAGTGCTATAAATAATTAGAAAGAAACAATTATTTAAACATTTCATATACTTTTAGCTTGTTTCTAACAGAAGAAATATCCTTAATAAAATGGTGTTGCCCTAAAAGCTTTTCCCTTGATTTGATTCACAACCAGTGTGGAGTTTGCTTGTTCAGGTAGTGTTCCGCTGACATTCTAAAAGCATGTATTAAATCAATAGACAAATATAAATTGGCCTGGAATGATACAGGTATGACTGCCTTGTGATAGACCAGTGTCCCAGTTAGGGTTTGTTCCTGCCTTGATCCCAGCGTTGCCATGATGGTTGACGAATGATATTGTTAAAAATATCCTGCTTACTACTGCATAATGCATAATGATTTACTAAGCTAAAAATAAACATGGTGAACAGCAAAACTGTGATTGTTAGAATTCATTTTAATATGTCTTTTAGATCTTGCAACCTAATAGTGTTGATTATAGCCTGCATGTTAGAATCACTGTTTGTTACTGTGGTTAACGATTACATAATGATATAATATTGTCAAACCTGCTTAATCCAATTCACAGTTACAGAGTACCAGACTGGGCACAATGCAGAAATCAGCACTGGACAGGGCAACAGTCGTACTGGTCCCATTCTCACACTCACACATCCATAATCACACTGGGCCAGTTTGGAGTTGTCAATGAACCTAACCTTGCCTTTGAGATGTGGGAGGAAACTAGAGTAATGGCGAAAGAGCCATTCAAACATGGGGTAAACATGCAATCTAAATATGGTCAATGACTGCAGTTTAAGATATCTATCTCAGTTTCTGACAGTTCAGAAAGATGCTGGTAGAGGTAGCTTATTTTCATGTAAATGGAAAAAGTTAGTGTATGCAGGTATATAATAAAGAAGTAAACAAATGTTACATGATCAGTGTAACAGCAATATAAATGAATGAAGAAAGATACATTTAGCCCATTTTGATATATAGGTTCATGTATTGCAAAATTTATTTATTTATTTATTTATTTATTATTATGGCTTTATTTTCTAACCACAGTTATACTGATTTAAGGTTAGAATTAAAATGCATTTAGTCAGTGTGAATATTTGTATACATCTAATGGAAGAATGTAACACAGTCCCTAAATGTTATGGTCAAAACACTCAAATAACTGACCTTCTTCTTTGAGATCTGTATTTCTTAAATTGGAAAATTAAAAGGGCAATATTCAGGTGCTTGTATAGATATAACATTTATTGTATTTGAATCTGTTGTGCATGCATACTGCATTTGCTTGAGAGACATTTTATGTCTTTTATAAACTTTTCTAATTTACCAATTTTTTTGTGTTTATATATATATATATATATACCGTATACATTAGAAATATATAACTAATAAATAAATAAATAAATAAATATTAACTTACAAATACATAAATTGCATATTTCTGGAAACTCACTTTATATGCCATTATTTCACAGTTACTGGATTTTTAAATGTCATTAGTAAATAAAAAAAATTGACGTTTTATTTTCACACAATAGTGCACTGTATGTTTAGCTGCCGTAGGTTACCTGTTACCTTTTTATCCAGTTATTTAAAAGCAGTAGTACATTGATACGCAGTGTAAATTAAATTATATATTATTGGCCTCGAATGTAAAAATAATAATGAAAAAAAAAGTTTGGATCCAAGCCAAATGATTCAGTTATTTGTAAAGAGTTAAAGTACTAATAAAAATGATGAATTGTGTTATTAAAGCTTTGAAAATACACATGAATGACATATTCCTTACACATCACAACTGTCAACATTTCTAATCAAATCATCCAGCCTTTTTGCTTCTTAACTGATACAAGCAATATTTCCTGTTATAAACACCCCTAAGTCTAATGAGAGCCCCTAAGGCAACTTCAAATGTATGAATTCATTATAATTGAACAACATAATCTGCAGGGCAAAGAGGCCTGCTTACCCGGCTTGCTGACATCACATAGCTTTGGTGTCTGATGAAAAATGTTACACATTTTGTTTACAACATATTGCCACAGTGTGAAGTGCGGCATGTTTCTGTGGTACATGAGACAGGGAGGCATAATGGAGGGAAAATCAAGGAGGCAATCTTTCATTTTGGTCTCGTATGAAAAATTCAAAGTACTGAAGTCTCAGCCAGAGAAATTTTGCAAGCATATTATTTTCCAATGTTTCGATCAATTTGTCTGTCAAACATGCTGAGAGGTGGAAGGGGCCAGTGAAAGCAATTTAGCTTGTGAGGTCCTAAATAGAAATGTTTTAGGAGCCCTTGTCACATGCTGTATTAGAGCTGGAGTATTTTTATTTCCTAGTAATACAGAGAAGTGAAATTGATATCAATCATCCATGCTAACTATAAGTATATTCTAAAGATTTCCGCTTTCGCACATGTGAATCAGCAGAATTATTCCTGAATTATTTTTGAAACCGAAGTATGTGTACAGCTGTTATTTGGAAAAACGAGCTTGTTAAGTTGAATTTTTCACTGAACACCTTGCTGTGCATTTTAATTGATGGCACCCATGTGACTTGAAGCTGTTACATGTTGCATAACAATGTTAGAGTCTTTTAAAATAGTTTATTTTATAGCATCTGTATTGCTTCCTTATTTTCCAAGGATTGCTGGAGTTTATATTTATTACTTGTAATTAATTATTCATTTGACAGATATGTTATGTATGATTTTTATTGGTGTTCTGTAATTTACTTGAAACAAGAAAATCCTTTCTTATACTGTGGAGGTGAATTAAGTGTGTATCTTGTTAAATTTACTGTGGGCTGGGCTAATCTTTATTATTGGATTATTAAGTATTCTGAAAATAATAGTATGGCATCTATGGAGAGAAATGTTTGTGTTTTTTAATCTTTATTGATCTATTAGTAAATCAAATAATGTTCACCTGCCTACTACTATTTATAGATTTAAAAAGAGAAAATTCTGTTGTATTTTCTACTTTTTTTGGAAATATGCTAAACTTGCATATCAAGGGGAGATATTTGTGTTGCTGGCAATTTCCGGAGCAGCTTTGTTTATTCAGCCCTTTTTACCTAATTAGGATGTAAATCTGAAGCTCTCCTAACTAGAGACATGTGGGATCTCCCGTACTTTCATTGTCTGTTTAAGTCTCATTAAGATCTTATGACTTAAATTAGGGTCAAAGGTTCGCTTAGCACTGGCTTTACAAGAAAGATAAAATAGCAACTGAATTTTTTGTGTACAGTTGGGTAAAGACATGTGCAGTTTTACTTATGTCGTTGTTTACATGAGGAATTCCACTCCCATTATAAGTAAAAAAAAATCTGGAAAGTGTATATTATACGTGGAATTAATTCATATCTTGGAAGTTGGCTTTTCAAAATAAATTTTTGATGAATGTGAGCCCAAACATGCAAGTACACTTTTGGCTTTATTTGTTTCCAAGCATAACCTTTTGGTAAGAAGAAAATACCCAAATAAATGTTTTTACATATTATTGCATTTAGTACTGTTTCCCTAAGCTAATCAAAGTTTAAGTTACACAAGAAATTTGAATGGTAAAACAGCCTGAAAACATTGCTTAGGCACAGGTCTTTTTTTGTTAAGAGCATTTATGTAAATTTTAAGTGTATATTGCTGAAATATGATTTTTAATACCATTCCCTTCGTACAGTTTTGATTCTGTGAAGTAGTCTGTACTTTTGTATCTGTTAATATTCATTCAGAATTATTAAGGGTTATGTTAATCAGCTGTAAATATATATTGTCTTATACATTACTTTTTACTTTAAATATAATTACATAGTTAATAAGCCCTGTCTGCAAAATGTGCCCCACTTTGTTTGCAGTAAAGTCATATTCTGCATTTAAAGGCATGCAATATTTTTGTTTTATGACCAGCAAGTTTCTGACAGCAGTGCTTGTATTCCCCAGTGATTTTTATGATGTCTGTCTTGCGTTTTCCAATAACTTTGAAGGGAAGAAAGATGCAAAGATGATTTCCCTTGGTGTACTACACAATATCCTTTTTCATGTGTAAAGTTTGCAGTATTTTAGAAATGGTGAAATACTGAGTTGTAATACTAAATATACCCTGCTAATCAGACACCAGTTTTAGAGAAAAACAAATAAGCAAATTATACATACTATAGAAAACAAATAATCTCAATAACTAAATTGTATACAAGTCTTTAATTCACCAAATTATACCCATAAGTCAACATCTATCCCAGCAGCAAAATACTAAAAAGCAGGAACCAGTTCTGAATGAGACTTTGGTCTTTTGAGTCAATGGTCCCACTCACTTCCAGGCCAGTTTGCATTTTCCAGGCAGCCTGAAATGATAGCTTTTTAGTGAAGCAAAAAAGAGAGGAGTAATAAAAAAAAACACAAATACATAAGATCTGTATTTGTCTAGGTGAACATGTGGTAAGGTGCGAACAATATCCATTGCATTATTGTGTCATGTTGACTGCCTGGAAGATCCTATAAATGTTGAATATTTGACAATGGTAATTTTGAAAAAATGTATAGGTAAGCTACAGTGTTTTACAGTTCTTGAAATTCAGTATCAGTACAATCTATAATTGTCTTTGCAAAGATAATTATTTATGTAAATATGAAGTACAGTGTGTGCAAATATTTAAAAAAACAAACAAACAATAGATTTAGCTTCTTTGGATAAGTACTAAGTTGCTCCAGTATTTCATTTTGCTATGTTTAAAAGCAGCCTGAATGTCTATCTCCATTATTTGGCTAGTTTCTGTTTTGAATTCAATTTCCCTCAATTTCTTCTATCTGTAAGTATTTGTTTTACTATTAATCTGAAATTATATTTTTGGATTACCTTTATAAATGTGTTTGAGAATTCAGAAGACCTGGATTAGATTATCACTTTTATCTGTTTAAGATAGACAAGGTTCTGTTTTTTATTTTTACCAGTAAGGCATACCCTTTAGTACACATGTTCACATGTGTTGTTTTTCTGCACTCATCTATAAGGGCACTTACATGTTTTATGTATTGGAGTGAACAAAGTTAAACCCAGCACTTTAAATATAGTCTTTTAAAAGGTATAAATTCCCGTGCTATATTTTTTACTATATACATTGGCATATTCAAATTGAATAAGAAAATATAGAATTATATTAGCCCCAAAATCATTTTCACATATTGCTTCTTCTAGGTCAGGGCCATTCACCTTGCAATTATAATATATTGCACTATTATTAATTATTAGTTTGTACTTTTTCACCCACAAATTTTTCACATTAATTTGCATTTTACAGGCATCTGCTCAGTTTTTAGGATTAACTTTGTTGCTTTTGCTCCATTCATATTACTAGCTCATAATCCCTTATTTGCAATTCTACTTTCAAAAAACTTAGAAAACTGAAACTTTTTTTTTCTAAATGTCAAGGACAACTTGGGTAGAGATGAATGTGACCAAACTAATACAGTATGTCAAGAGATGGTGCATGCATGTTCTGTATTGTGTTTTTTGAGACAAGTGTTGCATGAGCATGATTTAAGGTGAATATAGCAAAATGGCACATGTTGTAGATTATGATATCAGATATGGTAAAGCTCTTTTAAGAGATGAAATGATTTAAGTGACAAAAAATAATGCTAAAAAAGTTTCAGAAAGTTAGAAATTTGTTTCTTCATTGTCTTCAATGCAGAAAATAGGAGGAGTAGTTCTAAATATTACATATGGCACTAGCATTGTTAGCTATGCATAGTTTGATAAAAGATGTAAGTGATAGACATGAAAACACAAAAAACTACATAATATTGATAGTAAAAACTATAACACAAGACATTGAAATTGAAGTCCAAAATGAATACCTTGGTTTAGAAAAATGTATGTATGTGTCAGCGCTGCCTCCTCAAAATCGTTGTGTTTACTCCAAACTAACGTGGCTTCATTTGTGACAACAAACACAATCCATGCCACCCATTAGCTGATGAAAAAGCACAGAGAGAAGAACAAGTCACTTCATATAACTTTCTTGACCTGGAAAAGGGTTTTGACAAAGTTCCTCGTAAACTAATCTGGCATGACCTACATGCAGTGGAGTCAACTCTTTTATGACACTGTATCTAATGTTTTGTGATGCCCAATTGGAGCCTTGCTACCCTTTCCCTATCTGGGTGTGGCGTTGGACCCACCCTCTAGCCACTGCTGTTATGTTTTATTATCCTGTATATTTATACAGCCACAACGGACATCCAGATGGAGGTACCATGGATGCTACTGTACATTTATACATCCATCCAGTTGCCTTGTATGTCATGGGAGGCTTGCCGGTGGTTTTGAAATATGAACAGACGCTGCATGCTGTTAAAATGCAGATGCTGCGCTGGACAAAGTGTAGAACAACGTGCCAAATGGTGGACTCTGCTACAAAGCAGGAAAAATGCTAAGTAGAAATAGAAGTGAAAACTGAATGCTTATAATGAAAAATACATGCACTATTATCAGAATAGTAAGTGTTATACAAAATACAGATATTTATTCATTCAAATCACTGTAAATATTAACAGGATTCTTTCATACTGCCTCAGAATCTGAAAAAATCCAGAAAACCATGAAGCCACAAGGATTCTGGACAAAGGTTTGAGAATCTGCACATGATAGCTCTCCTTTTTTGTACATTTTTAAAATTGCTAGTGGCTTATAGCCTCAAGAGTTATCTTCTATATGCAACCTTATTAAAGGTTTTTATAATAGGTATGCTTTAATTTTGTTTTGGTTTTTTTTTGCCAAAAAAACCCAAAACATTTCTTTTTGCTTGAATGTTATTTGTAGATAATCTGAATAAAGTTTACAGTATTAACTTACCAATAAAACAAATGACGGATTCATCCATAGCTCCATTATAAGGTCTTGGAGTCAGCAATCTTTTCTTGAATAAGATTTTTAGTATTCTATGAAGCACATCACACACACAAAAGGCCAGTTTACAGTTGACATGGATAGAACATGCACTCTCTAAAGTGTGATCATACCAGAGATTAGGCTTAGGTCTGTGAAACTGTGTGGTAACAGCACAATCAATTTTCCCAGTGTAATCCTCTACCCTATCCGTAGCATAGCATATATTATTCGAAATATTTTAATTGTGTTTCTTATGGTATTTTGTGGTGTCCCATGTCACAATCTGAATCAACACCCTGTACTGTACTGCTTTTTGAGTTTGGGCAATCAGGACTAACCTTTACAGAATTAAACTTTCTTCTTTACCATCTAATGCATTTAAGTTGCACCTTATCTTGAATGATTGTACAACTTTGTGTTTTCTCAAGCAATTTCTAAGTTTGTTTAGATTGAAATCATTCCTGATATTTGTTGCATAAAAGATATTTTAAATATTTTTTTATGCAAAAGATTGTGATTTTACTTCCCAATATGGATTAAACTGGGAAAGTAATGGAAAGCTGTCTGTTTTCATTTTTATTGTGTTTTTCTCTTATTTTATATTAAAATAAAATTCAGCACTATAACCGGCTTGGAAATACATGTTAACTTTATTAACACAATTATATAATCAGTGTCATACTTTGTAATATTTTCAAGATTTTTGAAGTAAAAGCTTTAACCTTGAAAATGACATGGCTTAATTAATAGGAAAATGGAATAAAAAATGGAAATTATGAACAGTTTTGAAAGCCCCATAAACATCTTTTCTTATTACACATTTTATTTTTTCATGTTGAAAACAATGTCCAAACATTTTGGCAACTTCTTAAAAACTGTGCTAAGTAAAAAAATAATACACAGCAAAATTTGAAAACAAATCACAGGATGTGTAATTTACAGTTAAACAAAAGTAGAAGGAAGGTCTAGTGTGCAGATCCTCCTGATTTTATACATTTTTGACTGATTTGAATAGTGATGTTTCTTTTGACAACCTTAATACTTATTGAAAATCCATCTAAGGGAAGCCACAAAAATAAATAAATAAACACTCATCCTGATTTAATTTGATCCCTTGCTTCACAAGCTGTTAGTAGTAGGAGCTTCGGAGTGCAGAAAACGGAAAGAGAGAGATAAAGGACTTGAATCACTATTGTGATTTTGTTTGTCATAGTTGTATGTGTATACAGATGGTAGAAAACTTGTGAAAATGTTAACTTTTTCAGCCTTATACAGTTCACAATTGTTTAAAATAAAAATATATTGAATCTCCCCTTCTACAGAGTTGTTTGTCTGTGGAAATCATGGGACTGCTCAGTGTACCGTAGTATCAATAACCACATCACTGAGTTGTTTGGTTTTTTTTTTTACATTCTTCATAATGTGTGCCTTATGTTTGTATCCATAAGTCTTTGTAATAGTCATAATGCACATTAGACTTTCCTTTTGTCTCCAACATTTTCTTGCATCTTGTTAGATATTTCAATCCCTGTTTGTTATGCATCTAATGGACTGGACGTCTAGGAGACATCCTAATTAATACCAAAGTTTCTACTCTGGTGTCTGCCTAGGCTGCAGGAGAACATACCTGTATCTAAGAAGACATCATGTTTGAAGACAACATCTTGTTCAAACACCAGGGATATACTGTTTCTGGCAGGTCCCCTTTCAAAGTGTATGCACTCAAAGGTTTAGCTTCCCTTCATATCAGTTCTGTGAATGTCATAAACATGAAAGGAGACAGCTTCACAGTTTCTACACCCTATTTCTTCCTTAAGTTGATTAACTTAACATCAGGAATGTGGACAAGGTTCCCCTGCCACGATATATAGTACAAGTTAAAAAATAGCATGTGAGGGCAGGCTTGGAGCCCATTACTTTCTCAGCACATTTAGCAGCATATTCTATTAAACCAAAAGCTATTAAAAAAAAAATAGTTTTTCGTAGCATAAACACAAACAACATTTAAAGTTTCGTCTTTTTACAATGCATAGCCAGAATTACACAACCCTCTTTTTACTCTCACATGGGACAATGCTAGAGTTGGAAGATGATGACTCTCAACCAAGAAATCTGGTCTTAGAGCCAGTGCTACATGCAGAGGTGAGTCACACTTTATTTATTCTATATGTTTTAACCCCTGTGCAAGTTGTGATTTTGTTATGAACTAGAGAGTCCCAAAATATGAAGCCCCAACCAATGGCTCAAAATGCTCAATGGAGAGGGAAATCATCAACCCTGACTAGTTGCATAAAAGGGCTATGAAGAGTCTTTATAAGTAAAATATTTATATTAAAAAAGACTTTGTTAAACAATGACACTTTGAAGAACACAAAAGGAAAAGAAGGGAATGCCTGAATAGGCAATCCAAGATAAACAAGTCCCAATCACAAATCCTGCAAAGTCAAAGTACATTTACAAGGTCAAAAATACAGTAATTCACAAAATAATTTAAAGGCAATATACATAAGAGAACTCACCACCATCATGAGCACATTCAGTGAACCGTAAGATTTTCCACAGCCTTTATAGGGCTGAGGGCAGTTTCCTGCAGTGAGGGGCAGGTGGCTTTGCCTCTTGGAGAACCACTCACAAAGTACATGGAACAAAATATACAGTACTTTGACACTTGAAAATTAATTAATCCACACTGATAACTTAAACATGAACAAAATAGATAAAAATGAGACATTTGAACCCCAGCAGGTTGGTTGAAACACAACAGATTCTTTCACAGCAGTGAAGTAATATTCAGTATCACATGAGTTAGGCCAAGCCTAGTCCAGCCAAATATAATAATAATAATAATAATAATAATAGCAATAATAATAAT
Source organism: Polypterus senegalus (assembly GCF_016835505.1). NCBI lineage: Eukaryota > Metazoa > Chordata > Cladistia > Polypteriformes > Polypteridae > Polypterus > Polypterus senegalus. The sequence continues at coordinate 233,640,666 of NC_053154.1, forward strand.
ACATTGTATTTATATATCACATTGTCCATGCTCAAGGCCTAAATATGTTGTAAACACATATAATCCTTACTCCATGCCTTCCTCATAGCAGCTCTATAAAACTCCTTAGATCACACTGAGTATCATAATATCCCAGTTTTAACTCAGTTCCACTGAGGTTTTCTCTTTTTTAACAATAACAGGGGAATGCAATCGAAAGCTTAAAAGCAAATTTTACACAAGCATTTTTCTTCACATGAAGAACCATAGACTCATGGAATACTGTATATTAACAAGCAGTGTGGAAGAAAGTACAACTTTCAGGACCTTCAAATTTCAACTAGGTGTTATTTTGTAAAAAATAGTACGGTATAGTATTGGCCAATTGTTAGTCTACAGGTCTTTTATAAAGAACAATTTGTTGTAATCATTCTTTAATGTTCATTTTTTAAGAATCTTTTTTTTGCTTTGTTTTTAACTGCAATTTGTTATACCCCTCCCATTAGACCAATATGCTAAAATTAATATTACTAATGGCACAAGTATTCTGATTATATAGCTTTGTGCACTGTAGAAAGATGCTGTAAGATTGCCAAAATGTAGATGGTGCTCACATGTTTCAAATCAGTCATCTAGAGTGATGTTAACTCGATTATGTTGACATCTTTTTTAAGTCACTTTGGATAAAAGCATCTGCTTAGCAAATAAGTAACTGTGAATAGCATCTCTCCTCAATTGGCGGATACTACAATAAAGGCTCAGTCAGTTCTATGAATGCAAAATTTTTCTCATTAACTCAGGGCAGATTTAGAAAGTCCACTGTGATGCACATACTTGTAATATTTAAACAGTCCGAAAAAATGATACAGAACAAAAAGAGACAAAGGAGAGTGCAAAATCTACAGATTGAATACCTGTGACTTTAAGTGTGATGCTGATAGCATGATGTTTGCCCTCATCAGAATATCTGATTGTACAATACTAAGGCATACTAAAAGATAATGTGTAGTTGCCTCAGTTACAAAGCAAGACTTTCTGTAATAGTCTTTGGTGGCATCAAAATTGTCTACACTAAGCCCAGCTTGTTAATTTAAGTAAGGCTTATTTACTACATGCACTTCTAAAGGGGATACCCCTTAGGTTTCTACATCTCCATACTGCCTATCTTTTTAAATGGACAGCATGGTCTTCTCTATTCCCAGTTGGGATTGTGTTTCCTTTTACATTCTGAAGGTGGTCTTGCCTATTTCCAAACCTCTATAGTCTGTGTCTTTCTTCTCTGGGGGCGTTGTGCTCCATACCTTTACAAGATGACACCCGTTTCCACTACCTAGCAAGCAACAAGTGTTGGAACCTCTTGCCTGTCCTCATTGACCCTTCTCTTATTTTAACAAATGAGAATCAAGAACTCATGATGCATGCATATAATATATTTTACAAATTCACTGGTCAATCTCTCTTTCTTGATTCTTCTATGTGTTGCATTTAGGGGCATTTAGTTTTCTTGTTCTGCCACAACACTCTTTCTTTCTTTTCTGGAAGTCTGCTACAGGACTTAACTGTAGCTTTGTACCACATTGATCATGTCTTTGCCTCTAGAAACTCTTACAGTCCAGGCACAAAGATAGCAAACATATTGTTGTTTGATGGCATGGTGGCACAGTGGTAGTGCTGCTGCCTTGCAGTTAGGAGACCCTGGTTCGCTTCCTGGGTCCTCCCTGCATGGAGTTTGCATGTTCTCCCCGTGTCTCAGTGGGTTTCCTCCGGGTGCTCTGGTTTCCTCCCACATTCAAAAGACATGTAGGTTAGGTGCATTGGCAATTCTAAATTGTCCCTAGTGTGTGTGTCGGTGGGCTAGCGCCCCACCCTGGGTTTGTTTCCTGCCTTGCGCCCTGTGTTGGCTGGGATTGGCTCCAGCAGACCCCCATGACCCTGTAGTTAGGATATAGCGGGTTGGGTAATGGATGGATGGATAGATTGGTGTTTTCTTAAAATATTGGATACATTTAAAAACAACATAAGATATGCTTCTTTGAAAATAGTAGTGTTGGTACAAAATATCTTATTTAGCTTTGATTTGTAATACTTGGCCATTCAGGCTAAAAAAGTTAACTTGGAGCATGGTGTCCAGATATTTGTCTGCTATGTGACTTTAGTGAAAGCCACTAATCTCATGATTCATTTTGTGTTGAATTTGTTGACATTAGAATTATGGGTTTCGAACTGCTAAAGAATCAACTGTATTTTAATATTCTATGTTAATTTTTGAAGTGTATCCTTTGGTTAACATTTTCTTCATATACATTAGTTAAATAGATAGCAAAGTATTGTTTCCTAGAGTTTTTGCTGTTATTGATAAAATAGTCTGTTCAAATGGTCAGTGTAAAATTTATTATAGCTTCACACTAAAGAAATATTCTCAAGAACTTAAAAAGCTTGCATGTTTATGAGGTTAATATTGCTATACAAGCTTCCTAGTGCCCAGTGCAATAAAAACAGATTTCAAGCATTGTCACTGTTGTATATTACAGGCATTGAAATTCCCACTGGTTCATTGGTCCGTGACGAAAAGAAATCCCTTCAGACCAACAATTAATCAGGCTTTAGTGATCCTTTGACCAGCTACAACTACAGCTATCACATCACTTGAAAAGTCAGAGAATGCCATTGGCTGTTTTTTTTTAAAGACAATTTTATTTGTGAATTAATTAAATTCTTTTTTTTTATTTTACTTTGACATACACCACATTGCTTCACACAGGAGCAATACCAGTTACCTCACAAAATCATTTGAGCTCATTGTTTTATTTAAGTGAAAGCAGCAGTTGTTACTTCCCAGTGGAACAATGTTTGTTTGTCTTGATCTTGGAAGTAACAAAGTTTTACAGTCTGTGTAATTAACATATTGTAGTTGGAACATAAGGGACATACTGGTGTGGCAGCTGCACATCCATTAAAATGTTGACAGTTTGTCTGTATTTTCTCAGTGATTCAGGTCATGTATTAGGTAAACAATTTAAAAATTCTGAGTTTATGAGGCAGCATAGTGAATTTAATTTGGTTTCATTTCAACATTACTCTTAAATTAAAGAACCAGCAGATTATACTAGCTGGTTTTCAAATGGTCCCATGCACAACATTGTTTTTCTGTTTTATTAAGTTTCTTAGAGCCTGAATATCCCAGTACTGCACAGACCTTAATGCATATTTATTTACAAGCATTTCCTCTTGCATTGTAATTCCAAAGGGATATCTTTTTTTTTAACCTAAACTAGGATATCTAGTCTACTTAAAATACCATCCATCAGTTCAGTACAAGGTCTTAAGGAACCAGAGCATAGCCCATTAACACTGGGTATAAAGCACACCCTTTCATTATAATTACATATTGCATTATAAGGTAATGAAAGGGTAAAAAAGCCACCCCCCTGCTTTTCTAAACCTAATTTTTACTTTGTAAATAATGGAGTCATTTGCACGCCTTGCTCCTTTTTAACTGTTAAAATACATTCTTCTCTCATATATACACTTTCTTTTCATAACAACTACTGTTCTGATTCTGTGTTTTGTTCAAGATGTGTTGGGCTTGGCAGTTGTGACCATTTATTTACCAAACAGAGTTGTCTTCTAGATTCAGGAGCCTCTAGAGATGCCCAAGGGCTATCATTTAGCCATTTGGCAGCCCCTTTGCACATTTATTGCTGATTCCTGACACTCACTTAAAGGAATAGGGCTTATAGCTAACTTACTTTCTGAGCCCTAACTACACATTATTGGGCTTCTGTGCCAAAATAGCATCTTACTGTGGGTGTTTAATGGGCATCTCATCTACTTTTCTAGATCAGTTCTTTTGCGGGACTGCAAACATTCTCTCTGTGTATTGGTCACACTATCTAAATCTCTCACTGTGACAATAAGTACATTCTGCTACTGAGAGTTGAATTATACCATGTTAGCGGTTATTAGAAATATACTTTGATGTATTGGCTCAGGAATACATTATTGTGTTGTGCTATTTCATTCAGTATAAATGAATAAAAAGATAGCACATATTCCATACCTTCTTTATTGTTTGCAAGGCAGGCTACATTTGACCTAAACAGCTAGAATGTGGTAATGGTATTGAAAACATAATAGAACAAATTTACCTTTGTGTTTCTCAGTAGACAGGGCACATCATTATAAAACAGGCAGCTCTCTATATTTTAGAAAATAGTTGAATAAACAATTAACATACTGTGTATAGAGAATAGTGAATAAGAACAGTATACTGACATAAGATAAAAGGCTAAAGCACACCTTATTGTCTAAATTAGTTTAAACAAACATATAGGAAATTGTAATCATTGACTATATGTAGTACATGCTGTATGTTTTATCCAAAGCAACTTACAGAGAGGTAACTTCAGAATGAAGCTGTCAGTCAGTAGTAAGGACAGAACAAGCAGTATTAATTGACATTAATCAACCATTTAATAAATTATGTGCTTTGCTTTTGGTAATGATATTAGTAATACATCTGTAAGGCTCCCACATTTTTCTAACCTTTCTTTGTAGATGGAGGTACTGTTAGACTTATGTCTAGGTAGCTGATACATGCATGCTTTAATAAGCAGAATAGTATACTTTATTCATAAGCACAAGGATTACAGAAATAGAATACTGTAATTTGCTTACCAAACAACATGGAAAGCAGACAGGACAGACACAGTTAATGCACATCAAACCTATAAGATGTCTGAGGCTTTCAGAGCTGGTGTGTCATTGCTCTGGATTCAAGCGAAGAACTTTGTAGCAGAGTGTACTTGTCTTTGTTGCCTGGTTTTTGTGCATGTATGTAATGTGGTGTTGTTGTCCAACTTTATTGGAAAACATATAACCCAGTGTTAGGAACTGTTTTGCATTACATTTTGTGAAAATTGGTTGATTGTAATAATAAGAAGCTGTTTAACAGGTTACATATGGTGCTAGAATCTGAACACAGGACACACTTACTAAAAATTTTCAGAATTTAAAATTAACAACCAAGATTTGTTATAAGTGCATACTCATAAGGTTATTGTAACTGTAAGCAGCTACTATTTAAGTAACTGGAATGGAAACGGCACAGTATACAGCTGAATACAGACGTTAAACATCTGTTTTGGTGCACTTGGAGTGACATATGAGCTATATGCACAACACATGCTCCAGCAGTGCTTTCATTGTCATAACTCCAGTTGATGTAAATGTATTTTTACATTACTAGGCAAACTGACTTCAACTCAGGTGTATCACCTTCCATACTGGGCAGGTGCATTTATACTACATAAAGGTATCAACCAGTAGCTAAAAACCTTGTTTTAGAATGTTAGTTGAAAGGTGTTTTTACAATGATATTTATACTTCTAGTTTTTATTTTTGGTTATTTTTGTACCTATTAATAAATCCATATTGTACCATGTGTGTACATATGCTGTCCTATAAACTTTCAAAATTGCAATTTCTTAATGCATTAAAGAAATTACCTGCCCAAATTCATTGCTGAACGCTATACTATTCAGTACCTTTTTAAATTGATTCTTTTTCCATTTACTCAAGGGCAGCACTACAGAAGGTTGTGTACTGTTAATTCCTAATTGTACACTGGTTACTTGTGTCATTCAGAATTGACTTTAAAATACTGCTTATGGTTTACAAAGCCTTAAATAATCTCACTCCAACTTATATATCAGAATGTCTGACACCTTATATATTCCAAATTGTAACCTTAGATCTTAAAATGAGTGTCTGCTTAGAATTCCAAGACCTAAACTTAAAAGAAGTGGTGAGGCAGCCTTCTGCTGTTATGCACCTAAAATATGGAATAGTCTGCCAATAGGAATTCGCCAGGCTAATACAGTGGAGCACTTTAAAAAAAATGCTAAAAACACATTACTTTAACATGGCTTTCTCATAACTTCATTTCAGTTTAATTCTGATGCTCCGTATATTCAATTAATTATCATTGCTATTAATGGTGGCTCCAAAATCCGTACTAACCCCTACTCTCTCTTCTGTTTTTTTGCCGGTTTTCTGTGGTGGCGACCTGCGCTACCACCACCTAATCAAAGCACCATAATGTTCCTACGTTGCTGGACTAAAGGCCAGAAGTCCACATGACCATCATCATCAAGTCCTTCCATGAGAACCCTAAATACAATGAAGACTGGTCATTTATGTTAGGTAGAATGCCCAGAGGGGGCTGGGCGGTCTCATGGTCTGGAACCCTTGCAGATTTAATTTTTTTTCCAGCTGTCTGGGGTTTTTTTTTGTTTTTTCTGTCCTCCCTGGCCGTCGGACCTTACTTTTATTCTATGTTAATGAGTTTTGTCTTTTTTTTCTTATTTATTTAATTTGTCTTTTTTCTCTTTCTTCATCATGTAAAGCACTTTGAGCTACATTATCTGTTGTTGTTGTATGTGTACATGCCTTGAATGTAGAGTTTTCATGTTATCTTCACATTATAGTGGGATTTCCCTTGGGACACCTGTCATTTTTCACATTTAAAAAATACTCAGAAAAACTGATATTTGATATTAAATTAACCAGATGCACATATGTTAATGTGTGCTGTGCCATAAACGGACAATTCATTCTTTTAATTTTCCATTTTGCTGGATTAGGCTCTTTCACATCTTGTTCTGAAATGTACAGTATGTTTTTTTAGAATATGGATTAATTGATCCAATTCAATACTTGAATACCAATTCCAGTTCCTCATCTGCGTTGCTTTTCCTGGTGGGGGACACTACAATACAAAAAAAAAACTGATAGCAGATCAGGCTTTTATTTTTCGAGGCACAGTTTACCACAGGCTAGTTGAGAATGGAGACATCGGTTTGTTGGTAAATCTCAGGTTGTTTACTTTGTCATGACTGTCCGATAGTATGGTTTCATTACTGCCAAACAATAGCAATAGGTAATCTAACTTTTCCATCAGTGATTGATGATGCCTAATTTCTATTCATTCCAGTAAGTTTCATAATACTTCATTGTAACCCAGCAGTAAATGTCTGCAAAAACAGAAACAGTATATCCACTATAAACATACGTTTCCAGTCATACACTTACTATAGATACCCAAAATGGGCTCTCAGCAAGTTTCTACTATGATTTGATATCCCATTAATTTAAACCATGAAAAGAAGAGCAAAAAAGATGCTACACCCTTTGTTGAGTTCTACACACACACATTCAGTTAATTCGAACCAAAAAAACAACATCAACAACATGTATTTGTATAGTATGTTTTCATGTAAATGATATAGCTCAAAGTGCTTTACAAGATGAAGAAAGAAAAATGTATAAAAAATAAAAATTACATTCAGCAATACCAAATAACAAAGGTCCGATGGCTGGGAGGACAGAAAAAACACTGTCTGTTTTATAGCATGTCCTATTGGATACTACTAGATATACAGTAGATCTGGACAACATTACTGGCAAATGTCTCCTTTTCTGCAGCCTCACTAATTTGTTGCTAAATGAGGCCATATCTAACATAGCCATCTTCTTTGCCTGACTGTACTTCTCAGTCATGCCCAGAAACCTTTCTTTTAATACTGCATGTGATTAAATCCTTTGGTAAATTGACACATGCCAATCTTAGGTATGGCCCAAAAAGACTGTACAGTACATATTAAGAAACTTGCATTACATAATGTGAAAGTTGCAGTCATCCAAAGATGTTTTTTTTGATTGGTATTCCAAGGACCCACTGATTACTCGATTTTGTCCGGAGGGTATGTCCAGCCGTACCTACTCTTAATCTGAAGCAACTCGTCACCAAATTATAATTACTTAATTGCTTAACACGTCTCATTATGTCCCAAAAATACATCCCAAATCAGTGTTATGTCAAGTCATCTGCCTTTTGTCCAAAATACTCTTGAACCAGTTACATTGACAAGCATTAATTAAAATATTTAATTGGGATAAACTGTGATGACCACAGATATTCAGCAACAATTTCCTGCTCAGATGTAGACAAGCTATTTTTCCAAACCTCAACTCTTTTGATTTATCCATCTAAATATTGATTTTCTCCGATAGAATTACATAGCATTTAGAAAACCTTTGAGACATGAACCCACACTATCTCTTGGGTGGCTCAATGCTATGAATAGAAAATTTGTAGAAATGCATAAAGAGTATAGTTTTCATTTTCTGCAATTCCACTTGGTAACTCAGGTGCAATATTAAGGTGACCTTCTCAACCTCCAATAGAAACTTTAAATGCAACAAGGCCAGCCGAATCTTTGAGAGGGAGACCACCACAGGTTAACCAAGTCTAATTACAGAACCACTGCTAATTGCAGAGGTGTTATGGAATTCTTCAACTCTGCCAGATACCTTTATTATTTTATCCAAATTCTCTTCATCAGCTATTCTAAACTTTTTATTATTTCTGTCTATATAATGTGAATGGAAACTGATAGGTTTATACTTTATAAAATACTGTAATAATCTAATGTTTGCAACAAGCCCAAAGTTTTGTCTTTATTTAGACTTTTATTGTATCATTGTATTCTGAATACAGTTCTTCAGATGAAGACATTTCTACTTTATTCATTATTAGTACTATAATTAATAAGGCATTTTTAAAACCTTTATTAAAAACTTGGAGAATGAACAGGAGCATATCGTATAGATTTATATAGCACCTTTCATTCCAATAGGGAATCCAAAGCACTTTACAATGTTTAAGGCGTGAATTTTAAACCAACTGTTAAGTCACTTCAAATAGGATTTGACATTCACATTTTATCCAAAACACTTACAGTAGCATACAGAGGTTAACTGATCTGTTCAAGGTCACATAGGGAGTTGCTGGATTTATTATTTTAACTAGGACCCTGTACCCCTCACTTAACCACACAACCTCATTTAGAAGTCAACTGCTATTTATTATTATTATTATTATTATTATTTTGTTTTTCCACAGATCTTGTGGGTTTGAGAATATCTATCTATCTGTCGTCTGTCTGCTGCCTGCCTGCCTGCCTGCCTGAATGTTTGTCTGTCTATCTGTTACTCACCTACACTGCAACTTCATATGTCTTGTCTCTTTCAAAGTTTCTTTTAATATTAAGTATATTCCTTTACATTGTGTTTGCTTGCTGATACACAACTTGCTTTTATGTTTCTAATATATTTATAAAGTATACATTTAATGGGTTATTGTTGTTTGCTGTGGTTTACATTGTAAAATTATTGAACAACATTAATTTAATCATTTTAAAGGATCCATTTTGATAATTATTACTGCTGTTAAATGCACTCTTGGCTCTACAGTACACTGTTTTGCTTGTGACCCTTTATTAGTAGGGTGGGAAGAGTAGAGAGGAAGAGAGTGAATGTGTTGTTTCTTCAACTGAATAATCTTGTTGTACAGATACAACAAGGCCTTCATATGGCTGCATATGCAATATCTTATTAACATACCACGGGTAAATAATAAACTCTCATCCTCATTTGCATATAAATATAAACAGTTTATTTGTGCATCTGAATTCCTGTCACACATTTATTGTACTATCAGCTAAAATTTTTAAGTGGCACGAACCAAAATAATCATTAATTTTTATAGGGCAAGGATCTGGCTCTTTGTTTGACACAAAGCCATATAAAAACTGCTTCTGATTTTATGCACATTGTTTTTAGTTAATGATTTTCAGCTGTTTGTTGTTCCTCTGATAGCATGAAAATGTACCATATGCTCAGCCAAAAGACAAATGATTAGCAAATGAAATTCTGGACAGCTGTCTGACTGAAAGCGTTTGGTTGATAGCATTCTGCTATCATAATTAGCTTAAGCTTTGGGTTAATTAACTTTCTACCTGGATATGCATAATAATAGCAAACTGCAAAAAGCAAGGAGCTTCCACCACATCAACAACATTGCTGTCTTTTTATTTGGTATTTCAAGAGCATATTAGAATTTCAAGAGTGATTAATCCTGGGAATATTGTCATATACTGTAGATTTTATTTGCAAGCCAGATAATACTGAAACAATTGGAATCTATTATACAGCAGAAATAGCATTTTCAAATTGTAATTAAAGTTTCTGAAAGCAATCACTAATTTTAAATGCTTTTGTTGGCACACATATCAGGCACATTGGCACCCTTGTAAAGACAGCATGTACAAAAAAGAGAAAAAGTACCCTTGCAAGTGTTAAAATCAAAATAACTGTTAATATTAAAAGTATTTAAATACCTCAATAATGAGTTTAATTAATCCTTTTATCCAAATCCAGGAAAATGTTATTTGATTGTACTGTGACACCGTGTCTGAAAGACATTGCTTTTAAGTGATACAAATTGCAAGAATTGTTATCTGGTCCTTCTGAAATCTAGCTTTTTGATTAGTGCATATTTATATACATACTCAATGCTAACTTTATAAGTTTCCTTCCTTACATTATTGTTATTATTATTACTTGACATTCTTCATTGCATATATACAAATTGAACAACTGCAAGAATAACAATTTCAGTTATTTATAATTATTTTAGATTTTTCAACTCGGGTATATATTGCCTCACTACCTTTCATAGAACTCAGTGTTGTATATTTGAACTACAGTATTTATTTTTGAAACTGTGTGATTTGTAAATCAATTTGTTGGTTGTATAAAACAGGAAAAAAGATGACTTTGTCCTCCTTCCCACTCTTGTTTGCATGATTTACCAAAGCACTCACTAAGATGCTCATCATCTTAAGGGCCCACTATGGGCCTTTGGAGAACATAGGCTTCTGAAGTGTATTGTGGATTTGAGCAAAAATTGTAGTTTACATTTCCCCAAGCACCTGAGAGCCTAGCACTTAATTCTGAAAAACGTCATGCTTGTGTGTTATACTGGAAAAAATTATATTTCTAGAAAAATATATATATATATATATATATTTAATAATAAACAAATATATAATATATATATATATATATATATATATATATATATATATATATATATATTATATATATATATATATATATGTATACCAAGCAAAGATTGGGTGGCTATAAATTTGATTTTACTCAAGGGACACCCATTTGCATTTCCTTCAGAAACTGAAATCTAGTGTTTTGTTTTTTTCTTTAGTCCTTTCTTCTGAAATCAGAATTTTGTGGTCAGTTGTTGAGTTTAATGAGAAACCTTTTGGTCACTTCATGAAAGTTTTATTGGGTTGTCAAAAGCCATTTTTCAAAATTGCCTTCATTTGGGGAGAGGAAGAGGACATCATATTCTCATCTTGTCAAATGAATAGATTAGATCCCCTTGTGACATAGTTTGGAGTATGGGAAGAATAGTTCTCATAGTTCTAAGACACTTTTTTTGAAAAAGTTCTTGGTCTGTTTTAAAGTGGTTTTACACAGTTGAATAGCGCTGACTTTCTATTATCTGACATTGAAGTTTTTCATTTAGTTAAAACTTTACCAATACTCACATGTTTGAAGGTGTTTAAAAATTTTGTTATGACACTGTTCAGTTTCACAAATAATTGTTTGATTATTTCATTACATATTATAATTTATAGAAATTTTTAATTTTACATAGGCAAGCAAATTATCACTCATTACTTTATATGGCACCTTTCAGAATGTCATACAACACAAAGTATTTAGAAAGTAAGATGAATGTTTAACAGTGGGTACTAGTAATGTCTCAGTAATTACTTTATAGAGCACCTTTCAGAATATCAGACATCACAAAGTATTTAGAAAGTATAATGAATGTTAAACAGTAGGCACTGGTAATGTTTTGAATGCAAGTTTCAAGCATCAGCTCCCTGCTGGTAGAAAATTGGCATACTGAATTGTTGGAAACATTTTTTTTCAGTTTCAGCCTAATGTCAATAATCCATAATATTGTTTTAAAAGCTTTTAACAGATTTGTAGAAAGTATTAAGACACTTAAAGAAATGAACCACAAGTAATTTACTGTATATCTCATTCCATACCTGAATATTAACATAGGCATTGATACATTCTCTTAGTACAGTATGTGAAAACCTTAATAAAATTAACTCATACACACATATGTCAGTATGAAAGGTTATCCTATATCTGGTATAAATAAATTGTCATACAAATCTGAGGCTTATTTTTGTTTTATATTAAATAAATCTTTACATTTTACCTCAGTTTTGTTTTCCTTAATTTAAAAATTATTTATTTGGATCATTCTGCCCCCAGATGTGACAATGCGGGATGTTCTGATTTGTATTCAGTTTCCACAGACCTGTGTCCCCATCTGTACATTATTTCTGAATTTCTTTCTGTCCCGCGGGGCATCACCTATTCATATTGGATGTTTCATTTTCAGTGTAAACAGAACATACAACCTGTAAATCTCTTTTATAAACTATTTCTTCCTCCTTGAATAGAGCTTAGTAACCCTGAGATTCTCAGCTACTAAAGAAAGAACTTGGATTGTGGTCATTAGCTGACAAAATTCATTTTCATTCTGCAGTTGAGCACCCACCTGAAGTGAGCATGTGTATAGATGTCCAAAACCTTTGCAGGAGCACTTTACAGTGACATTTTGAAATTGTTGCTATGTGTTGTTTGTTTGATCTGACCAAAATACACAAAGCACAAATATGGGCCAAGTGTATATATTCTATAAATATCATGATGCAATGACAATAGAAAGAACAAAAAAAGTCAGCATTTCTTAACAGCTTTAATATTCGTTATACATGAGTGTGCTGTATATTGCACTTGCAATATTTTGTTTACCTGATGTAACTGAATATTTTAAAGTTATTCTAACATGGTTTCCACTATCCAGCTATTATGCTGCAAAGCTGGTGGCAAAGCCAAAAAGTACTCAGTCATGTAAATGCAAAAGAAATTAGAAGAGGTGTTGTGGTGGGGAATGATGTTTTTGCTGATATCATAAACTAAAGACAGCTATGAGTCAATTATGCTAGAGTGTTGCTGCTTAGCCCTTATCTACATGTGGCACTAAACATGGATTTGGTGTGGGATTTGAGGAGGAGGGGGTTGAGTGCTGCTCCAGTGTTAAGCACCCAAAACTCTAGGGGACTGGCACTAATTTTCTCTCTCGTAAAACAAAATAATATTCATAACCACTCAAGAGGCTTGACATAAGTAATGATGGCATATGCAGGGGAAGATTACCACCCCAACAGTGTAATCAAGGTGCTAGGTACTAATGCAAGTTAAATTGAGACAATAATGCTGAAACTTGCGTCGCGGGATTTGTAGAACACTCGAGATGCTGACATCGGCAGATCCTGACAAAGCACCAGGCTTGCTTTCAATTCATGTTCCCAGTTAATGCCCTCCAAATTTGTATGTTGTTAACACCGTGCACTAAGGTGCTGGAGAACAAGGACTGGGAGGCTGGAGATTCCCTGTCCAAGTTGACTTTTGTCTGTTCTGGTAATTGGTGGCTTTTTCTTCCATTTTATAGGGTAGTGCTTCGAGTAACCAGAGCCCCATGAGGTCTACATAAACATTCTGCTAGCGTGGATAGTATCTTGTTCCCAAGTGTTATGGCAGTCATTTACATACTTTGAATGAAAAGTCATTTATGCCTGTAAAATTGTTATTGCCGGAACAAATTTGAATACTAGTCATATGGAAATACAAAATAAAGTCATATTAAAATTTGATGCCAAGATCAATATTGCAGAGCCCAGGTAATTAAAATGTTATTGTTTATTTGGTTTCAGATAAGTTGCAAGAGCTTAATATGGACTAATTATGTGCCTACCCTCCGATAATGTTTGATAATAATGTCAGTAATTTAAAGCAGCATTAAATTAAAATTAATAAAGTTGTTCCATGTTACATGAGCTGTCATCAGTTTGGTGAAGTACTTTGTGTAGATATACTGTTGTTTTTGTTTTTTGTTGAAATAATACTAATATATTGATGTATTATCTAATTATCTGTGTGTGTGTGCTCCAGTATATGCATACATGTACAGACATCTTTTTTAAAGAGGCTGACAAACGCTGTGAATATTTTGTGTACTTATTCATAATAAGTGTGTGTATATATATATATATATATATATATATATATATATATATATATATATATATATATATATATATATATTTTGGCAGATGGCCGGGGCCCTTGCCTGGCTAGAACACCCAAACTGTGGAAGGACCTGGGGAAAAAGGATTGCTAGGACGGTTTCTTGCCCAGGCCGATAGAGGGCAGCCCCCTTGGTTTTCAGCAGGGCCACGGGTTATGAGCATGGAGGCTCAACCCTGTTGGAATCCATGGCCACCACCAGGGGGCGCATGGACCTTTCCAGAGCCTTATTTGGTCACGCTTCCACCACACTCAAAAGTGTGGTAGGAAGAAACTTGTTTGGCACCTGGAGTCAATCCAGGTGCCTTAAAAAAAGGAGCCACCTCACTCCATGAGAGGCCAGAGTCAGGTGGAGAGGACAAAGCCTGAAGAGGAGTGGAGGGAGATGGACTTGCGGCAGAAGGGACTGAAAGGTGTTAGTTGTGCTGCAGTGTGCTTATAGCTATTGTCGACTGGTGAGAAAACTGTAAATAAACCTGTGGTGTATGGCAAACTTGTCTCCTGCCTCTCTGTGTCTGAATTAGGGTGGCGGTGCGCCCCCTAGTGGCCTACTATATATATATATATATATATATATATATATATATATATATATATATAGTATATGCATATTAAATAGAAAAAGATTGGTACTCAATTAATGCATGTATTTACAGTATGTGCATTATTTATTTAAGCATATCATATCTGTATGTCATACATTCATAGTGTTACAATAATACTGCAGAGTTGCACTGAATTTTATACACATTTTATATCTTTTAACTATGATTAAGTTTGACCTGTTTTAAATATGAATACCTCACATTCTAGGTAATCATATTTCTTTATCTATCCTAACAACCTAATTTTCCCATTGCTGAGGTGTGCTGTAGATTACCCTACCAGCATCAAGCTGAATCAGCCATGGAAAAGTATGCTAGTACATGAGAGGACACACTCACACTCACGGACACATAATTGTATGCTCCAGGCCAATTTAGAATTTCAAGTTAGCATATAGTGTAATTTTTTTTGAGCTACAATAAAAAAATACACACAGTATCAAAATTGAAAGAATGTGCAGAATACGCCCAGCAACTGAACCAAGAACTGTGCCAGGATTTTGGGAGCAAAGAGACTTAAGTTCTTGTCAGTAAATACATACTGAGTATGTTTAACTGGAAATACAGTATTATTAACTGAAAGAAAGTATTAGAATAATTTTATTTTGTGTAATTTATAATCTTTCTTTATCATTTTATACTTAAATTCTAAATGGTAGTAAAGTGCACGTTCACTTGCTTCTCAAGACTAGTATGTTTTTCATTAAGAAATGAATATGTTTATATCTAATTAGTGTTCAGAAAAGCCTAAACTAACCTTGGCTGCAATTATGAGTCCAGTTTAAGTAGTTTAGTGTGAATCATTTTTTGTTTTTTATGTTTTAATCTTAGTCCTTGTTTTTTTTTTTTTAATTCCATAGTAAAGCAGTAAATAAAAAAATAGGTTATATTTATTCTCACTTCAGTGAAAACTGCATTATATATAAATAAATATAAAAATATGACAAATATGCTTTTGTTGTTGTTTTTTTTTTTACTGGATTGTTAATCTGTTCCCAAATTAGATATGTTTTGGAATTTTATGTTACAAATGCATTGTTTTGAATTTCTAAAATTGTGTTTCATTTTATTTAAAATAGCAGCCATTATGTTACATAATGCCCTCTATTACGAACTCCATCTCAAAAGGCTTTTCTGTGTAATTATTTCGTTTTACGGAGGTGAATTTATAGAGCAAGTACAAGTACGTTGATTGGCTCAAGGTTGCACAGAGATCCAGGATGGAGACTCAACTGACATCTTGGTATGTGGTACACTAGCACCTTAACCAAATAACTTGCATTATTTTAATAATTAGCTTTCAAAAAAGTACAGCATTTTTATTTCCAGTATATAGTTTGTTTTATTAATAATTTGATAAAAGTACACAGAATCTTGAAAACATGAACATACATTTATTTTTTAGCTCTCTCTATCATATCCATGTTATCAATTCCCCCTTTTTAAAGGGAGATCAAAGCAGTGCTGAAGGTCGAGACCTCACACTCAGCACCCTTTTCTTATATAATAAATTGCAGGCATTGTTCATTAATTTCTGTCTTTGAAATGCCACGTTGAGTGCTTCTGAAGCAATTCACAGTGCTTGTGTCCCTTGGATAGCCCCTCACCATGGTCCAGTGCGAGTTTCTGATGAAATTACAGGTGCAGGGAAATGCAGAATTAGAAATATATCTGATGTTGCAATACTTGTGAAGCTATAGCTTTGTTGATGACAGGACAATTCCATTTTTGACAGTTTAATTTACTGTTGCCAGTGGACAAGAGCAAAAGTAGAATGTGGGGTTAGACACCTGCCCCCTCACACAGTGTTTCACATGCTGGGTTGCAAAATCATGACTCCCTCAACCTGTCGTGCTCAAATGAGAAGGTTTTCAGCTGGGAAAATGGAATATATCAGTGCATGTAATATTGCCTGACCTCATAAAACAAAAGGAAAAATCGCAGATTCTGACAGCTATTATGAATCTTGTATCAGCGTCCAAATGACTCTCAAGTGAGGTACTGTACATGTTTATAATAGAAAAGCACAGGGTTGCCTCGTCTGCTTGCGATATGCAGCAGCAAAGGCTTGTCGGCAATTTGTTCTCAGATGTTAAAGAGGTGGTTGAATTCACCAGTATGTACAGAAGAATGTTTAGCCTAGAGCACAATCTGGAAATAGTCTTTACACAGAGGTATTCTGTGGAGGTTTCTGTAAGTAAAAGACAAAGCTGCATCAAACGCACCTCTACCATTTCAGGATATGTGAAAACAATCAGTTTGATTCCATATGTGTTATAATTTAGCACCAATTTATTTATCAATCATTTATTTTTGAACTCACTTTTACTCATGATATTATTAAAAATTTCATTCATCCATGCACTTTTCAACCCTAATCTCTTCATGGTTACATGGAACTACATACAAACCAATTTCATTAAGAAATCATTTTAAATACCTCATTAGTATTTCTTTCTTGATTTGTTACGAATAAAATGAATTGACATTACTGCTGTTACAATCAGAGCACTACAGCAGCGAGATATTATGAATTCCTATAGTTACTGAAGTCCTTTGCCTCATGGTATGATTTCATACACTCCATCAAAATAAATCAATACAGATTGAAAACCATATAATTAATGTTAAGTAATAAAATACAGTGCAATACAGTAAACAGCAGTAAAAAAGCAAAATATAAAATGTACAGTAGTTAAGTTTTATCATGGAAATAAACATCCCAGAGAAAGTTATATGTATGGAAATACATCAATGCCTCAATGTGCATCAGCATGTAAAATGATATGGAATGTTTAATATTACTGTTTGAATTGATATTCAGATATTAAAAATTCTTGATACTGTATATTACACCCTCTGGAAAAGTGATGGCTGTAACATGGATTAGCAAGTAAATGTGCCAATTTTTGTTGAACAAGCAGTTTATCAGTAAAACACAAATTTTCACTTAGGATGTTTATTTATAGTTATATTTAGATTTTTGCAGCACATTTTTAAAAATACTATAACAGTTCTTTTCATTATTATGTTAACAAACATGTTTATACCCTTTAGAATGTGGAGGCAATATCTACCTGGATACATTAGTCTGTATTTCCTACAAGAGATGTTAATTTTATAATTTGGACTCAATCCCAAAGTTTGTTATTTCACATACATACAGTACAGAAGCTGCTGGAGAGTCGGTACAATTTAAGTTAGTAAATGTCAAACTTTAAAAGCCAGGAAAAAGCAACTGGAGTAGTAATTCTAGGGTTAACTTAAATCATCAAGATTCTTCAGTTCATTTGGGAATTCTTGCTGGCATTTTTTTTTTGGCTTGGTTAATTGGGATGGCTTATGTGCAAGCAGGTTATACTCCCTTCTGCCTTCTGCAGTGATATTTACCCATCTCTTCTCCCTCAAATGGAGCCTAATACGTGACATGGTGTTCTTGGACATTTTGTGTTTGCAAAAACTTAAGTGCACTTGAATTAAATTGCAGCTCATGAATATAGCCAGGGTGTCGGCACATTGCAAAGAAGAGTAAAGGTATCAGGTTAGGATTATTTTTATTTATTTATTTTTAATGTTGAAACTGTCAACCACAAGCAGAGGAGAACTTAAAAGTGCTAGATAATCATTCTGTAACCCAGAGTAAGGGCAAGGGTAAGGAGCAAAGGGTGGTGCATGGGTGAGGGACAATTTTAAAAGGCAAATACAGAAACATGGTCCCTGAGATGAGATTTCTGTAGTTTGATTTAACTGAGAAAATTAAGGTCCCCTAAAATCTATAGAATTATAGAATAGCTTTACTTTTGTTTTATTTTTAAGATTTCTTGCAAAGAGCCACTGTGTACCTTATTCTGTCTGCCAGTATGTGTTATGTTCCTCAATGATGAAATTGATCCACTGCCAGTCAAAATGTTTTTTCACATGCTTTTATTTCTGTTTAATTTAATAGAATATCATTAAAAACTGGGTAGTAAATATTGGAATGTAATACTAATTGTTAGTCTTTGAAAAACTGTGAAAGACATTTTGAAAATGCCTGAATTTTTTAAATTTATTTTAACAGAAGACAGTAATATGGTATAGGAAGACTATACTTATTGGTGTTGAGGGTTTTCAGAGGTCTTGTCGTGGATTGTTAAGTGGTGTCATTAGCTATATATAGAAAGTTACTGTGGATCCCATCTACTCTGAAGGTTGTGAGTGAATTCTCCTTTGAAGATAAATAGTATCATATTATGTGGAGAGAGAGAGAGTTATTGTTTTACCAAGAATTCAATTATTGCTTTCGGTTCATTTGTTAAATTCATCAGAATGAAGACTTTGCTTTTTGTAATATGCTATGATGGTGGTCTGTTGGAACCACTTATGAGAAATCTATCATTACTGTGGTCAGTTTCTTGGAAATACATCAGCAAATACCCATAGATCATATTAGAGAGAATACATCACATAGAACAGAGTTCCTTCATGAATAGTTACAGCATAAATGCACTAGTGGGAGTAGGTGCACTCTGTGTACTTTAGATCCAGAAAGTGAGTGAATCCATTATACTGCACTGCAATTTTCATTCATAGTCTTCATGTACATAACCACTAGTAGTGTAGTGTGGCTTATTATCAAACTGTGTTAGCTCCCATAGACCAATCAAAAAGATTGTAGGAGTTTGTTCTGTGCCTGCTGTGCCTGTAAGAATCAACAACCAATTTGTCAACCAGTGCCCAGCTAGAATTACAATGTGTATCATGCCCACAAAACAGAAAAGTCAAATCAAATCTACTAGAAAATTAATAACAGGGAAGAACAGTGGCAGCTAGCAAACTGATGATTATAGAACTTTGCAGCCAGCTAAACTATCTATTTGGTATCATATCTTTGTGGAGAAAAAGAAAAAAGAAATGCTCTAAGGTGAGCCAGGAAAATTTAAACTGTGCATGGGAATTTATAAGGGAGTCTTGTAATGCGTCATCCCCTACAAATCTTGGTCATGTAATCTGACATCCTCAAGCCAATGAGAGTCAGCAGTCATCATTAACTTTTTCATGTTCTCTGTCTGAAAGTCAGGCAACATGACATTGGCCTTAATGGGTCAAGTGTAATGGGTAAAGAGAACAGCTCAGGGGCTGTCTTAAATCATTGTTTACTTGTTTATACAGTGATAATTCCCAGATTGTATTTACTGGTGTCCATCTGATCATGTAGTATAAAAACAGCTGAGAGGATTACCTTAGTGTTAGTCCCTTTAGTTTTATAGACGGAAGTGATGCTTCCAACAAGCAGGAACCAAATGCCTTACCAAGTGCGTTTAGAACTTTAAGATAACTCATGAGTTCGGTCACATGGTATATATGCCTTCAGAAAGGTCAGACTGATTGTGTTTTGAATATGAATACGACGAAATTCTTACTCTTAAAAGCCTCTGGAGAAGTGTGACCCAGCATAACAGGGTAGAGGCAAGGTTAGATGCAAGAAAATTTTGAGCATAAGTAGTTTACATTACAAAATAATGATGTCATGTAGCTGAGATCCAATTTTTTCTCTTGTGTATGAAATATGTTATTGAGGACTAAAATTCTAACTGATTTCCATACTGCTTTAACAACAACAACAATATTTCTATACTACATTTTCATACAAACAATATATCTCAAAGTGCTTTACAAGATATCAAAGAAGTAGTTGCATGCAAAGAAAAACAAATTAAAATTAGATAAGGATAATAATGAATAAATGGTATACATTAGTAGTTTACTCTAGTTGTTGTTTTTTTTTTGCTAAGCTCATCCAATAGCCTCAGTGTTGTATTTTTTTATATTGTCACTGGCTGGGGCAAAAATCAGCTTCATGCCAGGAATTATAGCCCTACCAGCTCACAAATCCCAGAAGAACCAGGAGTGATTAGGGGTGGCATAAATCAAACCTAGCTTACTGAATTGTACATTCTAGATGATCAGCCACTAGCTGTCAAATTCAGTGTTAAAAAGTACCAAATATTGGGCAGATTGTGGAAGGTCTGTTTAAGAAAGATTCTATTGTTTTAGAATCAGCTAAATCACTATAAATGATATGACATCAACCAGCTGCAGCAAATGATGTGACAGGCAAAATATAACATAAATAATGCTTTGACTGCTATGTGCAAGTTGAATTTGTTGAAAAGCAAAATGACAGCCATCAATGCAGTGGTCTCCAGTTATAATGGTGCATGTAAACACTAAGCAAATGTCAGAAGCACTAGATTTTGCTAAACTCTCAGAATAGCTTCAGTTTTGCATTGAACTTGTATATCTTTGCTGCTTTGGAAGTATTTATAATGATATACAAGAAGACTAACCACTTGTTTAAAATATTTTTTTAGGGAGCTACTAGGCAAAACAAATACAGGAGGAAAAAAATTATGCTCACTATTTGAGTGCTGAGAATGGCACAAAGATGACTATAAAAGCAGAGTTATAAAAGGATAATATATGTTTGAGTGATTGACTGTTTAGCTTTTGTTACATTCCAAATCAATACTGTTCATTAAAATATTTTTTAATTTGTTTTGAAATAAAAAGTTTGTTTTATTTATATGGGACATTGTATTAATTTGTCAGTCAATAAAATAGGTAAAAACACCCAAAAAAGATTATATCTTATGGCACCTTTCCAGCCTTTGTAGCTGAACAGTGTTGTAATAATAGATATTAAAAGTTGTGTAACAGCAGAATTTGGCCTGTGTCTTTGAGTTTGGGGAATATAAGTATAAAAAAGCTGAGTTAACAGCATAAAGGTTTCAAAATACACAAAGTGAAGAAAATTAGAAAAAGTTTTAGAGAAAGACAAAATGCCATAATGCAAAATGAGGGAATGAAGGGTCATTAAAGAAACAAACAATGGAATTTTCCAAATCACCTTGCTAAAATGCAAATGCACAGTAGAACCAGCACAAGTCAGGAAGTAGCCATGGACAGGACAATTGTATTACAGGGCTCACTCAGACAAACTCATCCATGTAGACAATGGAAGAATTTGCAAACTTTAAACAAAAAGTCCCTGGCCTTAGGATTCAAACCATTAGCTACTCCTACTGCTCCAGTGAATAGGTTAAAACAAAAATTGAAGTGGTGTCAAGAAAATGTCTCATCTTTCATGTGACACAAAAAAGAGCATTATGCTAACCTCTCAACAAAAACAATTACCTACGAAATCTGAATTCTACATTTACATTTACTTATTTGGCTGACTTACTCGGCTGATTCCTCTATCCAATTGGTTACATTTCTTTTGGTTTTCCAGTTGGAACACAGGCAGGCCAAGTGACTTGCTAATGGACACAGAGTGTCAGTAGCAGAATTGGAACCCACAACCTCAGGGTTTTAAGTCCAAAGCCTTAACCAGTACAACACACTGCTACCTATTGTCTGTCTATTAAGATGTAATCACCTGGATCTTTGACATGGCAGTCTTCAAAGTCAAAAATTGAGTCCCTTCTAGAGTGAGAGCTGCTTCCAAGAAGGTAGTCAGTTTAACTGAAAAACACATTCTGAAGGTTCTCAAGTGGGCTTTACCTCTAATTCTTGCCTCTTTGATTTGAAAAGATACACTCCCATACCTGCCTCCCAGCAGTCTATTATTCTAAAAACTGCACCTTACAGATCAGGACAGTGAATAATTTATTATTTGGGTATTAGTGCTATAACCATGGCAAGGTTTAGGATCCCTCAACCATATTGTATCACTATTACCTTCCTCCTATTTTAGCTGCTCAAATCACTGTGCTGGATACTTACAATGCTAACTTTACACAGTTTGTACACTGTCTATTTTCTCTGACAAAATGCTATATAATATGCATTCTTTTACGTTATATCGAACCTCTGTTGAGATTTACGTCTTTCGGTGGGAGCAACTGGTTTAACACTAGAATTACCAGAGTCTACGAAAAAACTCATAGATCCTGCCCACCTTAAAACCGTTCACACTTCTCCACCAGCTTCTTTTGTCCTGTAAATGTGCCAATTAAGATGAGCAGCAAGCAGCCGGCTATTCCATCCCCCACCTTCGCAGAATGGCAGTAGCCTGATTCTATAAGCCCTTGTAAGCTCTGGAAAATTATGTTTTCTACCATTATAAAAGAAAATGTTTAAGCAATCCTACTACACAACTGTTAAATGTTTTGTGTTATAGTATATTATACTGTTGAATCCTTCACCTTCATAAATGCCTATTTATCATGGACCCATGGCATAGGCTATACTTTCTCACAATTGTGTGACTGAAAAAAACTCCTTTAGACAAGAATGAGCTTTAAGTGATAACTGCCCTGTATGGAGTTTTGAAATTTTCTGTATTGACTTTCTTAGCTTTGTTATATTTATTCTTATTTCACTTTGCATTGTTTTCTTACTTTCTCTGTTACTTGTTTTGTATTGATGCTTTTTTACAAAAAAGCTATCTAATGTAATACTTGATCGCCACCAGAACATAATTCAGCTGTTTCTTTTTGGGATGGATCATTAATTTTACCCAACATTAAAAAGATAAAAGGTTAATTCATTCTTTTACTTTTCATTTATCTATTTTCTTAGCCAACCTTTTCCAATTCTCAGGGACACAGGGCACAAGGTAGCAACCAAACTTAGACAGACTTCCATTTCATTGCAGGACACACAAAACATACTGATTTATACCAATTCACTTTAGAGTCGCCTCTTTACCTATCCTCAATGTGTTTAGAATAAAGGAAGAAAAAATTGTACATACAAAAGAACAAAAGTGCTCCATACAGATAGAACTCAGACTGGGTATCAAACCCATTCTCCTGAAGCTGTGAGGTAGAAACAACAACCACTGCTGATTTTACAAATGATTTTAGTTTACATAAGAAAATGGCAAGTGATAGGAATACAGTAGAATGAGCTTTGAGACTAAAGAAAGAAATACATTTCGAAGTATACGCTGTTGTAGAAGATGTATAATAGCAATCTTTAGAAATAAACTTCAGTACAGAGTTTAGCTTAAAACAAGGCTTTCATTGGTAACAACACACTTTTAAGAAAGAGGTCAAAATTTCTGAGCAAGAGAAGCAGAAACTGAAATGCTACTCTTTTGTTCCTTTTTTAACTTTTCAATTTAATGAAGGAGCACACAAAAATGTCTACATAAATTCCAGGGAACAAGACACTCTTATCAAAGTCTAAGAGCATGTTCAAAAAGGACATTGCTGTTTTCAATTGTTTCATGGCCTTTACTTGTAAGATTGTCAGTAAATGATCCTAGGCCCTGACATTCGTAGATATGGGATGTTTTTTTTTTCCTCCTGCAGCTCAAAAGTCTTGGACAGCTTCTGTTTCTTTGGCAGCTATTTTAGCACACTCTCTCTTGTCATTTTAAAGTTCAATGTTCGCTGCTTGGAAAGAAAAAAAATTTGGATGGGTGGACCATTGTATTTGGTCTTTTGACCTTCCATGTTGCCCATGAGCAGTGAAGGATAACTTTTGACGAGGCATGTCAGAAGTGACAGGCAATCTAGTTGGGTTGAGTGGAAATGTGCTGTACAAGTTTGAAGCCTGAGTTTGGGGCATTTTCTTGTGCTCTTTGCATTTAAATTGACACCTGCCTTCAGTCCACTTTTATTTTAAAGGCTACACATTTGCATTCAAGAACTGTGATGTTGAATTATAAAAGCAATGAGTAATATAGGGTAGCAGTGTATAAAAAGAAATAGCTGTGCTATTTAATTCAGTAAATACTGTTTAAAAATTAACAACACAATTTTTCAAACCTCCATATTTCTCACATTTAGCATTGTAAAAATTCTTAATGTCATTTACAAGATATGTGTCCGTTGTAAAATAATTAGATTGCTAAAGACTACTGAAGAAAAACAGTAAGTACACTCAGGATATAAAATGAAAAAAAAGCAATTCAAATACCTCAACTTTGGCTTATGTAGTTTGTAAGGGCGATGAGTTATTTATTCTGTCCAAAAGTATTTCCTCGGAAATGATTCAGATATAAACTGAAATGATTAACATTATGCCTGTTATTGGCAGGATCAGGTTACCCTTACACAAGAACATCATCAACGAGCACTTTTGGCAGTTGGTCTGTCATTTTTGGCACCCTGAGTAAAAACAGTGCATAACAGTGTCTTTATATAGGGAACAACAAAATGCATAGTGTAGAATTTGGAGGTCACTCTTAGTGGTTAAGAAAATAACCTTGGGGAGCCCATATATGAGAATATTGTGCCAGAATTTCTTAAGGAAGTTTGACCTTCAATTAAAAAAAAAAGAAAATCAAGCAACTGTTAGAGTTAAAGCTGCATTTGCAAGATGGAAAAATTGTTAATTCTTTCCCATTAACCCAGCTAAGTGTAATCCCACGTCTAGTTCATAATCCTATAAAATGGTCTTTTTTTTCACCCTAAATAATTTTCAGGTCACCAGGGCTTACCTTTAATGGAGAACTTGTATTTTTCACAATTGTGTTGTTTTTCATTTTACAATTCCTGATGTTAAGCTGTTTCTTTAACGGATAAAGAATATATAAATCATGAAACAATTCAAAACAAAAGGTGTCTAAAAGCTATGCGTCAATATTCATAGCTTTTAATTTGTCAGCTGCACCACATAATATTTATATAAATGGCCAATGATGTTACAAAGTCTAGTTTCATGTGCAGTAACAATTATCATTTTGTTTGTTTTTGAACCCCATAAAGTATAGAGTTTAGCAATCTCGTTAAGAATATTGGAAAAATGGCAGGGTCTCTAAAGTTACATTGCATCACTTTATTATTTAATTACTTTCTCATTTAATGCTATAAAGAAAATACATTTCTGCAAGATTAATTTGGAAGTAATGTTTCTTCTTTGATTCACTTTACACTGCATGATTAAAAACATTTCAAATAAGGTTAACATAGCCCTGAATATTATCTAATTTCATCTTCATATCTGCTTTTCCTGGTCACTGTGACAGGAGGCCAACCAGGTCGGACCAGACTTCCTTGTCCCCTGCTACAGATTCCACTGAATATTATTGAGGCTAAAATAAAGCTTATTTGCTAGTTATTACTAAATCCTCAGGTCATATATTGATTCTGAATGTATCTGTAAATCTTGCTTTCTAGCCACTGTCCCATTTTAAGATTGAACTGTGAATATTAGCAGGAGGCTAATTTAAGTTGGAGAAACCAATTTAATCTCTTCTCATTTTTGATTCTTTTTGTTTAGGAAGAAGTTGTGAGAAAGTGTAAGGTGAGCCAAACCCCAAGTGGTCCTCTTTTTCAGTCAACAGCAGTGATCTGGCTATCCCCAACTGCTTTTATTAGGGGCATCATTTTAAGACTGTAATTTATAGACCTCAGTAGAAGGGTCATAGATTATAAAAATCTGTGCTGCCTTGGCATATTTATCCATTAAACATTTTGACATTTGCAGGCAATAAAGACATTTGTAGGTGGAATACATTTCAGGGTCTTCTTTTTCCCCTTTGCAATTACAAAAAAAAATGATTCAGTATGTTTAGCCAATATTAATTGATTTAGATACAGAAGTCACATAAATGAACCTAGTATTTTTTATGTACTAAAAAGAACAGTAAAAACACAGGCGTAGGATTTGAGTGAAAAAAGAGGTTGCCCTTAAGATATACATCACTTTTCTGGCATGTTCTATTATTGTACAGATGACCTTTTACACTTTGGGTTGCTTGTTTTAAAAAAGGTCTGCAGTGTGGCAAGCACTTAGCACTTGACACCCCACACTGAATATAAGGGCAGACCTGTGAAACAAGGGCTGTGACCAAGACTTCCTCAAGACAGCATGATTTCATCCGGAAGAGGCCTCTAAAAATAAACACCCTTAATGCTGGTCCCTTTTTAAAATGTCTTAGCATTTAACTCTTTTCTAAATAGTGGGTACATTTTCATGAGGACACATATTTATGCATTTTATGGGCAGTTGGTTAGTATGTTAAGGTTCTTATTTTGTGAGCCTCAGTGCACAAAAGTTTTTTTGTTTTCAGATCTGAACTATAGTTGTAGGTAACTGTATGAGCCGGATGTTTAAGTAAACTTTGCCTAGGGTTTTTAATTTTAATGTTCTCTGGGCACTCTTTTCTTATTAAGGACAGAGTAAGTTCCAAGTTTTACAGCTCTTTTAACAGTTTTCCTGCTGTGTTGATTTGAGATGTAAATGCTTGAAGTGTGCTGGGATTTTGCTCATTTTCTGGGAAAATGGAATAATATAGTATTTTAAGACAAACCAGGTTTGACAGTTTCATCCTGTGCTGTTAAGAATTTTATGAAGTATCTCTTTTATTTGAATTCATGTTTTTTAAGCAGGTAAAAAAAATTAACCACACCTGAGACATCACTTGATTTTACATTTTGATCTGCCTTTTTTATTTGATTAGTTGTTTGACTCTTTGTGAAAAGGACCGCAAATAATAAATTGCCATTATGAGTGCTTTGTA
>NC_053154.1:234047812-234057812 GCF_016835505.1 Polypterus senegalus
TGATAAAAAAATGTCATGTACAATATACAACATTTATACTCATTCTTTGTCTATGGTACAATATAAAATATGTCGCGTTCATAGACTTTCAAAGTGATTTGCAGAAGACAGCAAAATAAATGTAGAGAAGGAGATAAAAGAAAAGAAGGGGGATCGCGGTTTGATTTGATCTGAGGACAGTTGTGCTTTTTGTTCCACTAACGAGTGATCTCTTTGTGGTAATGGAGTGATTATTAGCCATGGTGGTGTACGTCTGTCAATACAATGGCAGCAAAGCTATTCTCAAAAAGTCCACTGTTAAAGCATCATTAGAGTTTTTCTGACAAATTTTAATAAAACATCAGTGATCAATTTATGATACCATTCCAGATTTACGTCTGATTGTTATTTTTTTTTTTTTGTTTTTGTTGGTTTCTCTTTTTTTTTTTCTTTTTTTCTTGTTTTTTTTTTGTAAACACAGTTCGGCGACGTGGCAAAGTCATGGGTGGCAAGGTAAAAATTACTTTTTTTTTTTCTTTTTTTAAACATTCTACAAAAAAAATTTACAACCACAAATTGAATCATCTTTCTGCGGTTGGCATACATGCACAATTTTTTTTCTACTAGTATTCATTACAGCCATGTGTCACAAACAATTTATTGACTATACAACAAACAGTTTTTATTCAAAAAATTATTTGTTTAGATAACTTAAAAATTAATATAAAAATAAACAATGAATTTGACTTTTCCTTAAAATAAAAAAAAAAATGGACGGAAAGTCTTGACAAAGTAACACATTTTCTGAAATACAAATGAAATATATGGACATTGCGATCACTTTAGAAGAAATAAACATATGAAGGCAGCAATTTCTTGGCTGAATGCTTTTTGCAGCATCACAAAATCTGGCCGTGACAAACAATACATACAAGTGAAAATTATATGATGAAAAGCAATATACAAAATTTCAAAGATAAATACAATATTTATAATTGATATGTTACAAAAAATTCCCTTAGTGACTGCAAGTGTTTTATGTGAAATAAAGTGTTGCTATGAATAAAGTTATTTTACTCCTTATAAACATCATAAGGAATAAAAACTCTGTACTAAATATTTAGGTGAATCTGAAAAAATTCAAGAGGAGTGTATAAATATTTAGCTACAACTTTGGCAAAATCACAAAAGTCTACAATTTTATAACCACATACAAAACACATTAGGGAAGAAGGATCTAGAAGTCAAAGGACAACTTTCTGGTACAAGAAACATAGACTTCACAGTAGCCTAAGAATGCAATAGTATACAGTGCTAGCAAAAAGTTGAAAAACATTGCAGATCACACTTGCTTAACAGGAAGCTCTAGCAGTGGAAGTATAATTCTTTCTTTCTTTTTTTTTTAACCAACAGACAGTAGTATTTTGTCTCTGTCAGTGTGCTTGTCGAAGGCAAGAGAAGAATTTTTGCAATATCAAAGATACAATTTCTAACTACAATAAGTTACAAAGTTATTTTTTTAAGATGAAGTAAGCATGATAAAATTTTCCCCCAGCCCTTCCCCATTTCCCTGTTTTTTTTTTTCTAAATTATATATTTTCATATTCTTTCCAGTTCAATGGCTCATACCTTCTTGGCCCTACTTGTAATTCTCACCACACCAAAAAAAAAAAAAATTGTATTCACATTATAGAGATACACAACATTTGTGAATCTATTTAAGAGAAAAGAAAAATGTTCTGAGGCATTTTCCATCAGTGTTTGTTTGTTTGTTTGTTTGTTTGTTTTTCATGGTATTCAAAATGGTGCATCCACAGAGTTTCTCCCTACACATAGCAAGAACTAGACATACCCAAGATGTAATCAGAAACTTTATACAAAATAGGCATTTTTTTTTTCTTTATCTTCAAGAGTGAGAAATGTGAAAATATGAGAAAAAATTCAGTCAATAAAATGGAATTGTTCATGAAGAAGTTGCTTGCATGTCAATTCTTAATAATTTGAATAAAGTCTTTGAAACAAAGTCTTTTTTTTTTTTCTTCTGAATAACAGAATTAGTTGCTGATTTTTTTTATTCATGATTGATGACACTGTTTCTACCAGTATCTTTTATATGTATAAACTTGTTCCCTGAAGCCCATCTTATGGAAGGTCGGTGCTGAAGAACAAGTGACATTTACATTGGAGGGACCACCAACCCGGACATTGCTGAAAAACAAAAAAGAAAAAGGGAAGACGGTTAAACATTTTGTAAGTAACCCGGGCTCTCTACTGACATTGCAATCTGTGTGTAACAGTGCCAGAGCTCCTATGAAAAGCAAAGCGAGGTGCTTCTCGATTAGACTGCTTCAGTACTACTGTCGGAATCCAAGATGCTGTTTTTCTCTTTCTACTTTTTCCCTTTCAGAATCACTTAGGGGGAGAGGGGTGTTGTAGTAACAGTTTGCTGGTAAGGAATAACTGAAATGTGCCTTTCTAACAAGGCATTCTACAAAGACTTCACTTTTAAAAAGAAGAGGATTTTGACATTTTCAGCAGAAGGCATCCTGCCTCCCACATGTGTGATATTTCTCTTAGCGTTTTGTTAATGGCAAACAGTGGCCCAGACTCCCATGAGGCTGGCTTTGCTGACAGCTGAGAAACAACATGGTCACTTCTGGTAACGTCAGATACGGCCAGCTCTCTCGCCAGTCAAGGACCAGACACTTCTCAGGTTCCCTAAATTGAAATCTTACCAACCCTGGCTCCTTTCTTCCAGCATTTCTGACATGGTTAGAAGATCTCGATTTTCGCATTCTCTTAATTGTATTTTATCATAATAACCTGGGCTACCATCTCAAGAGCTCTCTAAGATCAAAGGAATGTTGAAGACCATCTGCCTGCAAAATGTTAGCAAAGGTGCCACCCAGAGACTACTGATTCGTGCACTTGGTCATTTCACTCATTTCTAACAATTAGGCACCTTAGTGTACTGTGAGAATTAAAATTAAATTAATCTCTCTTGCTTTTGTGTAGTATCATGGTTCGGGAGATTTAAAGTTTGGTGTTGCATTAGATGACATGGTACTCCTCATTAATTTGTGCACAACAAATATTAATAAATATATGCATGTAGCAACATGAACTTTAATTTGCCACTTCATTAATTCTAACAATATTCATCTCAGATTCACACAGCAGCTCAAACTTAGTTTTAAAGTGGCAGCCTTGCATTGTGAGCTACAAAGAGAAGCATACTTAATTATATTTCACCAACACTGAACAAAGCAGTGACATGATCATCTGCTGCGTAGCAAAGGTATTGTTTAGAACCCCAAGTAATATTCTGAAGTCTGAGTAAATAAAAAATAAATCCCATATAATTATGCTAATTCATAATGTTATGCACTTGGCTTATTATATGACTTCATTGAGGTTACATGACAGGAAGACTATGCATATAAAGCCCATTGTTTCAATCAGCGTAACCCCAGTATTTTTTGTATCTTTTGCTTGCAGAAAGAAAGTTACATGTTTGATCTAAAGAACACTGAAATCATTTCATCATCACCACGTTCTGGTACCAAAAACCCACTCTATGTTTGTAGACGCCCTAAACAGAGCCTGAACACAAGGTCAGTGTGACAAATATTCATACAAACGTGTAAGGTTTTCGTTTTTTTTTTTGTTTTGTTTTTTTTTTTTGGTAAACTTACAGAATGTTCTTAGCAATTGTTATTTTCTAATTTACAAATGTTGAGGAACTGTTCTTACACTTTTAGCATATGTTCAAAATTTATGTTAAACATGTATGCTTTTATTTAACCCCC
This sequence comes from Polypterus senegalus, assembly GCF_016835505.1. Classification (NCBI taxonomy): domain Eukaryota; kingdom Metazoa; phylum Chordata; class Cladistia; order Polypteriformes; family Polypteridae; genus Polypterus; species Polypterus senegalus. The sequence continues at coordinate 234,051,601 of NC_053154.1, forward strand.
ACTATTTAAACTTTCAGACTAAATTTCATTTGTCTTTGAAAGAAACAAAATATATGAATGAATGTTCATAAATAAAATAAGCAGATATGATGTCTGAAAACTTCTAAAATGATAATTTAGGATTAAACACTTGCATAATTAAATGAGGTAAAAAAAAAAGTATTTTTGAGCTTTCCAGGAAGTAACAAGCCTGTGGGACACTAAAAAAGCAGGGAGTCCAGCTCACCTTGAAGTCCATTTCCATTTGCACTGGTGCAAGAAGGAGGAGGAGATGCTTGGGGCCTGACAACAGGGGCAAAGGCGCTCTTTTGTTTCACTGCAGAGATGACATTGGCAGGTGAGAATGAGAAAATGCCGTGTGTACTGCTACAGTTTGAAGGGAGGGTGACCGAAGAGGCTGCCATGGTAGGGCTTGACGGCACTACTGCAATAAAGCAAAAATAAGCACGACTCAGAGAGGATTGAATGGCACAAATGGAGAAAAAAAAATAATAATAATAATAAAGAGAGTGGTAAGGCCTTGCCTCTTTGAAAATAAAAATAAGAAAAATAAAATAACAATTTAGGGAAGGAAAAAGTGATTTGGACAAAAATTGAGCAAAGAATGACAACTATGGGGGGACACATTTGTTTGTGTGTGAGTATATATACTGTATATAATATATAAATACGTATCTATATACATATATGTATATATATATATATCTATCTATATATACAGATATAAATATAGATAGATATATATATATATATACATATGTGTAGGTACTGTACATTTAAATAAAGAAAGCATTCTGGCTAGGCCACTCTCTGGATAACAGGCTTTGTGTTGGACTCTGCTGAAGTATTATTATACAGATTTTTTTTGTAAATTATACATGTTTCATATATATATATATATATATATTTTTTTTTTTTTTCCTAACGCGCATTTCGTTTGGTTAATTTCAATTACTAATATTTTTTTTTTCCATAGAGAGTGTTAACTGACTGTTGTGTTCAGCCTCCAGAGTCATCCCTCCTCTTATCCAGTATTCCACATATCACTCATCATTATTATGCTCATAAGAAATAAAATATGATAACTATACAAAATTTCTAGCTAATAAAGGAAAAATCTAAGGATGAAGAGTTTTAAGTACCTCGATACTTACTGCCGTAGGGGGAATTAGCGGATGAGCCGTTAAGAAAACCGGGAGAACTCGGAACCCCCAGGTTTGGCATTCCTGCATTTCCATAACCGTTCATGCTGTTGCTTACTGTGTTGTAGTTGGACTGTTGAGGAGTGCTACTTGGAACATACCCACGCGGAGACACGCTGCTTGTGTTGCGACTGTAACCTACTGTTGAAACAAAAAAACAAAACAAGACACAAAAGAGTCAAAATCAGAGTGGGCTGACAATAAGCAATTTTATTAATCTTTGTTCTACACTTCATTCAGTGTATAATCATCCCTGCTTTATTTTATCTGACATATAACACAAAATAGCATGGTTAAATCTTACTAGCCTCAAGTACTGTGTTTACACTGGGCTGAAATTGGGCAGCAAGTTAGTTAATAACTTAAGAAACTAATCCTGTCCCAAGAGATTCACTATTGAATGAACAAGTTTAGGTATAAAAGAATATGAGCCAATCCTGATGGCATTCTTAATGTGCGAAAGGAGGGGGCAGGAGTGGAAGCAAGCATTACACTTGAAGTGCCAACTGAAGATTTATTTTTTTAATTACTGTGTATCGACTTCTGATAATTGTCATCTGTCCTACAGTGACAAGCACATGGAACAGACACCCGCTGAGCGTTAAAAGTAACATTCATCAAATGTGAATTGATTTTGTTGTGCTGCAGGAAGTGAAAGTATTATACTGCAACAATGCCAAACATGGGTAATAATATTTTACATGAACAATGTGAGGTAGACAACAGTGTTTACTTTAAAGTGGGTTCACAACTTTACTTCGTTTGAATGCCACACATTCCACACAAAATGTTTTGAAGTGCTCAAAATTAGAAATAGATTTATTGACTGGAAGTAATGATTTGGAGATTTTACCAATATTGTGATTAGGGGTCGACTTCTTGCTGGCTGAGCAGAAACAATGCGCTTAGGTTGTCAGCAGTTTGATTTTACCATTAGTTTGTCTTTTAGGACATTTATCAGTGTGGAGAGCAGTAGAATAAGTTATAAGAAAACTACTATTCCACACTAAGTGTGCTATTTTATATTTATACAGTACTATGTCATTTAGGGGGAAAAAATAACAGTTGTAAATGCAGTATATACAGCTATCTGCCAGACTGACTTCAACTAAGCAGATGATGTATTCTTTTAATTTTGAGGAAAGGGCAAGGAGGGGACAATAATGTTACAATGACAGAGTGACAGGCATGCAATAAAACACAAAACAATAGTTAGGAGGACCTACTGCTGCCTCAGCCCATCAGTGTGACCAGTGTCAGTCAAAAGATTTTGTTAAACAGACTCAAACGACAAGGAAAAGGGATTTTTCACTCTGACCTGACCTCAGCAGTAGTAACAAAGAACAGATGTGAAACTATTATCAGCATTCGTGTAAAGTGAATACCAAGAATGGTCATTCACTGCCAAGTAAACAAGGGATTCGATGACAGTGTCAACCCACCTCTTGGGAGATTAATTAGAGTCTGAGAGAGGGAATAAAGCTACATTCACACAAACTGAGCACTGGTCAGGTAATACTCAAGGATAAGGTAGATTAGCTGTTGTACTAAGTCTTATCTTAAGTCAAGGTAACATACCTTGGTCATTACCCTGTGATGTCTCTGATACGTTGACTGCTAACTGACTGCTGAACGAGTTTACTCCCATCATGCCTGTGTGTGATGGAGTGTTGGCAAGAGATGGAATCTGGTTGTGATTGCGAGGTACACTGTACAGAGCTTCAGCAATATCAGCTGCCCTCTTTAGAATAATCTCCTGAAAAAAAAAAAGCAGGCAATTGCAATTACAGTTATTAGAAGTGCGTACATCCTCTAGCTCTGCGCTGATTGAAACAGGATGTTACTTCATGTGCCAACAATAACATGCATTTACAACAACTACTGATTCTTTATACACAATTATTTTGCAAATACAATTTAAATACATTACATGATAACGAAAAGTAATACACAAAACCGCTAATCATCAGCTGTATTTTAGTTACATTAAGAATGCATATTTAAGATATCTGAACAAGGATTATGGGCTTTACATTTTTGTTTGTTTACACCTATTTGAATGTATACTTGCATACTAATAGTCTCTAAGCTATTCAAATGGCAAAACAGTCTTTAGCACTGGACAAAGGTATGACATTTCTTTTTCAGAATATTTTATATATTGTTAAAGAATGAGTGACTGCTTAAACTACTATAAAAACATCTGCTCATTATCTTCTACCCGCTTTGTCTAATTCACTGTCATATGGGCTCGAGCCTCACCCAGCATCGTCAGGCACAATACAGGAATCAACCCTACAGGAGGCACCACATCATCATAGAGCATAGTCAGGGCGCACACCCATATGTATCCACACTAGGCCAAACTTCATTCGCCAATTAACATAACACATACATCTCTGGATTATGGGAAGAAAGCCCAGGGAGTGCCCAGAGAGATACACACAGGGAGAACATGAATGTTACACATAGAGAGTGAAAAGGTCCAAAAACATGGGCTATAAAGCTGTAGTCTTAACCACTATGCATGAAAATCTTCAGATTTCACTGCATTCTATGCTTTAAAAGCAATCACCATCTATTTATATAAATGCTGCAAGGACAAAAGTTCCTAATTTAGTACTCTCCACTGGATCTGTGGCACGCTGATACAAAACTAAGTGTAGCAATTGGTTACATTCAGCAAGAACCGTCCATCATTTCAGTTTGACTGACACCTACTTAAACAGGAAAGTGTATTTATTTTTGGAAAATCTTCACTCAATTTGCAAAACCCAACCATGGCTAAATATGAGGAGAGGACCAATTGCACCATCCCACTTCTGCTGCAGCTGCTGAAGGTTTCTAGCAGAGATCACCCAGTTCGAATCTCAGTTTAACCCTTGTGGCATTTACCTGAGATGTTCCAGCTCTGCATTACACTTTGATAATAGAAATAAAATATTTCAGTCTGCTCTTTAACTTGACCATGAAATTGGAAGTTTGAAATGGCTCCATGGCTACCCTACATCTGGTCAAACGGCTATACTTCTAATTGTTTAAAGGTAGGGAAAGGGCTGATAGTGAAGGGTGAGAGTGAAGGGTATGCAGCTCATACTGTAGCAAACTGCTGATAGCTGCAGTGTTTGTAGGAGGGGACATGAAGAGCCACAGGCCTGTGAACTTAAATAACTTCATTACCAAATATTAAAATGACACACTAATCCTAACCATGCTTCAGAAATAAACTAACTGTTTTGTCAACCAGCCTGTCCTTTTAGGACTTACTTATCATGTGACTATGTTATACTGACAACTTTTCTATTACTTTTATAATTAGTTAGTAAGGTTCATTCTTTTGTCCTGTCGATTTCTAAACCTATTTTTCGATTACAAGGTCAGGATTGGTCTATCCTTATATTATCAGGGGCAAGACAGGAGTCAGCCCTGGTCAACACGCCTGTCCACCACAGGACACACTCATAGTCACAGTGAGCCACTTCAGAGCTACCAGTGAACACAACACACCTATCTGCGAGAAGCAGAAGGCAACAGATTACCCAGAGAAAACCCCAGCAAACACAGGGAGAAAGTGCAAACTGGCCATGAGTTAAGAATTCAACTCTGATTCCTGGAGCTGTGAGGCAGAAGCAATAACTAACCACTATGTTATTGTACCACCCCCTGAAGAGTTTCTAAAAGAACAATTATTTTCTTCCTCATATAAGCAGAAGCATTTACTTAAACATTTCCTCAATAGTCATATTTGCAGGCTCGGTAAATGACGCAATTTCCTCGAGTTTGTATTTTTATGATATGTACTTATAAATGAAAGTGAAAAATAAAGGTATGCCTGTTCCATTTTCAGACAACATATTGTTTTAATAGGGCAGCATACATATATTTAAAGACAAAGGTAATTAGTATCTGCTAGTGAAGGTTTTATTATACAGGGAAAAGAACCGTTCAACTTTAGTTAATCTGAATCAGTTCATGTTCACTTTCTAGCATAGCAATGTCTGAACACTGATGTTGAGCAGATTTATTAGTTAAAAAGTATTTTGGATTAAGTTCAAGGTTATTCTCTGGTTTGCATTTGTGTGTATGTTTTCAAGTGATTAACCATATTAACAGACAAGCTGAAAGGCGAGACAGGCGTGGAATAGGAAGGCCTGTGCAGCTGTTTAAGTGTGATGACACCACATTAGAGTACCCTGAAGGAAGCCTTGAAATTTAGAAACAGGATAACTAATTGTGCTGTTTTAATTATTTCATGTACCCGCAAAGGATGTGCTTCATTGCCAATCTAAGACAGACATTTCCTACTGTTAGCTTACCTGGTTATTGTGGGGCATTCCGTAAAGGGCTTCTACGAGGTCAGCAGCTCTTTTCAACAATACCTCCTATGGTAAAAAAAAAACCAAATGCATCAACAATATGCTGCATGTATTAAAAATGCAAATTATTACAGCTACCGTAATTAGGATAGCACCTTAACATAAACATGTATAAACTTGAAGTACTGAATTATTAATTAACACATTGTCACGAAAACTTTCTGACCAATCCAAAAAAGGTCATTTCAAGTTTTAATTCTCTATTTCCGATGCACCCGCTTAATAAATACACATTAAGGGTGACATATCAGCACACTGGGTAGGACTTCTGTCTCACACATTCAGCACTCTGGGTTTGAATCCCACGGGAACATTTGTCCGTGTAGAGTTTGTATATTCTCCCCATGCAAGTTAGATTAATTGGTGATCTTAAATTGGCCTTGAGAGAGTATGACTGTGTAAGCGCGGGACTAGAACTAGGACTGAGAGTGGGAGTGGAACCCCCCAACAGACTGGTGCCCTGTCAAGTGTTGTTTCCTGCCTTGTACCCGATTGTGTGTGTGTGATAGGCTCTTTATCTCCTTTGACCATAAATTGGATTAAATCAGTTTGAGAATGTAACGTGATTTTACACACACATACATATTTATATGTATGTATACACATACAACACACACACACACACACACACACA
>NC_053154.1:234062812-234075312 GCF_016835505.1 Polypterus senegalus
CACTTTTACAGCATATAAATATAGATATATATATATATATTTACATCATATATGTAAGTGTGTATAAACTGTATATAAACACACACACATGTAAATCGTGCTGTTTTGAATACCAAAGACTATAATTAATAAGCTTAAAATCTCAGGGTTAGTCAATGTATTATAAATGAACTAGCCAAGTAGCATACTTGTAGGTCTTAGGGCCACATAGAGCAATCATTGCAGTCATGATATGATGTCTGCATCATGGACCACTTTCTGTATAGACTAAGGATTTATGAGAAACTGGCAATGATGACATATGTCCAGCTATTGCAAGTCTCAGATTTATCCCTGTGGTCCTTTTCTCTCTAGCATATTGCCTGAGCGCAAACTAGGCAGGAGGAGCACTTAATCTTGCAAAGCTTTAATAATCTGTGAATGGCTGACTACAAACTGATGTAGAGCACTATCATTCTACCTCTGCAGTGCACTAGCCTCATGAAATTGCAGGCCACAAATAGTAATTAATCTTTTTTCCCCCCTCAAATTGTAATTTTGAGTATGAACTGCACTCTGCCATAAATCAGTGGCACATGCCGCTGTGTACAGTGTATGAATCATAATCCTGACTTGGTTAGACTGCACACATTGTGTTTAACAAGCTTCATAAGGAGTCAGCGGGCTTTATTATGGCTCTCTCTGACTCAAACAAAAACTGAGCCTGGAGGCCTGAGAAGTGGAGTTGAGATGAAAATACTTATTAGAGTATATTACTTCTTGATGTAGATATCATTTTCAGCAGAGTGACTCTGCAATGCATGGTGCTACATAAATCAATGACTTTTCTGAGACTAATAAGAACTGCCTCCATCTATTCATTACTCAGCCTGCAATTTAGGCCATCACTCATTAGTCAGCATGTAATTTCATGATTAACACCGTACAGCTCAGTGAGTCTACCAAATGCAAGGCAGCGGGGAGGCAAGCGGCACCAAGGAGGCAAAGGTTGTGGGACACGGGGAGCCAAGACATTCCAAAAACTGAATTGACCAACTTTATCATAAAGTGGCGCAATTATTTGTGCAAACACAGACAGTACATCTTGTAATCAATGCGGCAGAGAGGACGGGGCTTGCACGCATGCACTCAATAACACGACAGAAACTTGAAGACTGCTATTTGATTTGACATTCCATCATGCATCCCGGAGACAAAGGTCCACATAGGAATGTGAAGTAAGACATTTTCTTGTTAATAAAGCATTGATCCAGCGTATTGATTTTACATGACATGGCTTTTGCTGGGATTTCATCTTTCTCCTTTTTTTTTTTCCCTGTGCAAATAGTAAAGCTCTTCAGGCTGCTTTTAGAATGTGTGACATGGCCAAATTTCTAACTCTCTGTGATGTAAATTCTATATGTGTAAAACCACTTCATAATCAGACCATTAATCATCAAAGGCTGTCAGCATTGTCTTTCAGGACAATTTGTCATGTCTCTGCCTGGGCCTATACAAGTGTGTCAAGCAAAAAAAGCCCTGCATACTGCGGACAGATGAGGCTCCACCAGTACAGCCTGGTGAAATGACTTGCTCAAGAAAGGTATTAAATAAAGAGCTATGTTTCTCGATTAGAGGACAAAAATGTGCACTGTACTAGGCATTGTAACATGTTGAGGTTTCATCTATTGGAGAGCTAATCACCGCGACTATTTGACTTAATGAATTTAGCCTGATGGAAGTTGGTCAGAAAAAGATAGATGGCCAACTGTTATTGATTTCATGCAAATGCGACTGACAGGTGATAGAAGCATTAATGTAAATGCTCACAAGCCTTTACGACTTGTAATAAGCATACAGTTCCATGTGAAGACAAAGTACTAAACTTGGGAGAGCCCACTGAGGGTGCTGCTGGGTTGGTCAGGGGTCACTGTAATGCTCCAGAATGTATATTTCCTCATCGACAAAGAATTTCAACTTCACAGCTGATTTCTTTCAGGACCCATCAGGAGACAAACGCGTGGCTTCAGAAATCCTCCATTGCTAACCGTCCCCTTTCCACTGGGGCAAATTAAGGGCGCCTTCTGGGCTTGGCGTCATTATTAATATTTTTGAACAAGTACCGATGTATTTGCATTTAAGAGTGACAATAGAATGACCTATCGCTTTGTATTAAGGAGAGCTGTGACACACGCTCAAAAATATACTAGGGTTTTGTTAGGGGGTGGAAAGGGGGTAGTGGATTATTCAGTTTGCCTCTCTGTCTCTCAGACGGCAGCTGGGCAATATGCAGAACAGATTGACTAATAACAGGCTAAATCCACCTTGACTTCTGTCCCCACCCCTCCTTCAAACTTCCAGCAGATCTGGCCTGCAGCCCTTTTGAGTGCTGAGCAACATAAGATCTATCACCCTGCCGCCTGACAAAATGAGGGGCTGGGGAAACCACGCTGGCAAGGCTCACCACTAGTGGAGAAACATAAAACCCTCTACATACATCCAATAAATCCTCGGCATGCTGAGTTTACAAGCCAAGAGTCCAGCAGAGGCAGGGCAAGGCACTGGCACGTCCCAGTCACAGAGCACTGAGCTCGGCCAATCAATAGCACTTTCCTGTTTTAGAACTGGGTAATTATGAGGTGGAGAGATTGCCTGACCTTTCACCTGCACTGCATTACTTTGCTGATATTAAGATAAATTGCCTGATTTTGGGTAAACATATGCTGCAATTCAAACTGTCAGCACTGGTTTGCTCAGGGATAATTTGTATTGATCTCCCAGCTTCTTCCCAATTTTGCTTACTGACCTCACGGATAATTAGAGAAGGAGCCACAGTAAGCTGAAGTCAGGGCTACAAAAAGCATATACAGTATGATATAAAAAAAACCAGCAAATTTGTTTAACAGTGATATTTTTTGCCATTTGCGCCTGCCCTTGTATCTGTCAGAATCCTGTACATCAGTTGACCACAGACGGAAAGATCCTTTCAACTTTGGAGCAAGCAGATGGCAGTAAACTTATCCATCCACACGTTACACATGCTGTATCCTCCTAAGAGCCTGAAATTAAGTTGCACCTCAGCAGAGTGAAAAAAAAAAAAAAAGTCTGACTAGTTAGACGGTACATAAATGCTCTTTTCATTTTACTCAAGGATCAGCTTTTCTTTTTTGAAAAAAAAAAAAGCACTAAAAATGTTTCCCATTATGATATAAAGAAATAAAAAAACAACGCCATTGTCATTTTTCTACTTCTAGTTTAAAGGCACTTACAACAAAATGAACTGCTTTCCTTTATAAACTACACTGAGGAATACTAATATTCTAGCAGAAGAATCTTTTATCGCTTTCAAATGTTGTATTCTTGCTTTGAAGATAAACTATCAATACCTATTCAAGTAAGGCTAATGCTTAGTAATTTTTGTTGGAGAGCTTTTATTTTAGAGTAAGAAAATTACACGGCAATAAAACCTGAATGAATAAAGGGTCTGAAATGGCAGGGAATCACATACCATGCCAAATGAGGCAAGCAATCAGACAGCCTCTGAAAAGAGCAGATATCCTGTTATCATATACAGGCCAATATCCAGAGTGGGTCCTACAAATAGGTTCTGACATGACCAAATACACTCAACGATACTACATGCTGAAATAGCCTACAGCTCAAGGATGAATACATATTTAAATACATTAGAGTGCTTGAGAGTTAATCTTATTACTTTACATGCATTAAAGTCATAAGAGAAGAAACATTCTAAATATTTAAGTCATTTTACTGTGCTGGGAAATAAATCAGGCAGCAATTGATAAAAAATTAACAGCGTGAATTGTCAATTTAAGTTGGGATAAAGGATACTAATATGGTTGTTGAGCGAAAAAAAATAGGTAGGGGCCAAAAAAAAAAAAGAAAACCAGCTTGCCAAAGGTTACATGTCAGGTGAAAACTCATCACATACTAAGTTAACCCAATTTGCCAATTTGTCCAGTTCTAGACTCTTTTTCAAATGCAGTGCTCCTCTTGCATGCCCTCCAGGGAATTTGTGTTGGATTTTCTCTGGGGAATCCAATTTACTCCCATCATAGCTGGCACTCAATATGTTGCTATCCTTTCCCATTAATGCAATGGCATCCCATCCAGGCGGTGTTCCCATCTTCCACCCATTGCTGCTGGAGCAAACTCCAACTTCCAGGGTTGAAGTGTAGAAAATGGACAGATGGAAATATTTTTCTTTAATTAATTTTGTTAAACATATTGTGAAAATGTTTGGATGTAGTTAAATATTATTCATCTTTGAGCTGTGGACTGTTTCAGCATTTATCACTCAGTGTATCTGACGTCAAAATAGTCGTAACTTTTAAAATATATAATAGAAAGCAAAAGTTATGCTGTCCACGGTGCAATAAAGTAGCAGCAAAAGTATGAGCATGTCAAAAAAAAAAGAGCCTTCCCTTCCATCTTGGGAAGCCTAAACAGAGTGAAGGGTCAAAGACAGAGGAAGCATTCTTGGTTAACATTACTGGCTCTTATGATAACTCTGTATCGCTCCTCAAGATAATAACTAGATTTATTGCCACTACCAGCTATTACTTTGTCTAATTACACTTAACTGCTTAGAGCTTATCTATGCTCCGCCTACATTATTGAAGCTTTTTTTTTTTTCATCCTTACAAAAATTACAACCAAAATGAGACTCGGAAAAGCAATATGGGATGAAAAGAGAGCCGAAGGCACAAGCCTTGGCTAATTGTTGCTCCTGGATTGGTGCAGCTCAGCTGAGACCTTTGGGAAGAATGAACCATTTAGAAATTTAAAGCCCAGCCCAAATAACGTGACTAGGATTCAAAGGGATGCTTGCTTTAAATATAGTTTTCCGAAAGCAAGAAACAATTAAAGCAAACAATTCACAAACAGGAAGCATCTTTTAACGCCGTCAGCCCATTGTTTCGCAAAGTTTACTTGAAAGAAAAAAGAAGAAGGAGAAGAAGGACAGCTTGGGCTGGTTCAATTTGGCATAATTCTTCCTTCTGACAGAAAAACCTGACTGCAATAATAAAAACAGGAAGGCATTCATTTACTTCATCCCAGCTGCTGGATTTAGCTATTAAATGAGTTCCAGTTTCAATTCAATAATGATCATCTTCCTGTAACTTCCCAATCATGCATTTGTTACTGCGCTGCCAGCCTCCCCTGCTGCAAACAGACCACCATCATAATTAGAAAAAGGTTTTTTCTTTTCATTAACATAACAGTAGCAACAGAACACTGTAGAATCATCTGTGGCAACTTTATCAAAAAAGTAACATATCTAAAGGCAGCAAAAAAGGGCATAAAAAAATGTTATCTTTCCCTCTCTCACTCTTTTGATCATCCTGAATATACAGTATATATATATATATATATATATACATTATATATATAATATCTACATATAATAATATAAACCAATAATAATAATATAATTGTAATTGCTATTTGTTTTATACTTCTTTTGTCTTTCTGTCTTTGTATAAAGGTGAGCAAGCAAAGTAAGAACTTTATTACATGGTTTTAACATGTGTATAAGACAAAAGACATCTTGTATCCTGTATATAATAAAAACACACATATTCAGAAATATGCAGGACTTCTTACTCAAATGTCTTGCTTGTTACCTATCCAGAAGACAACTAGGCACAGGTATTGAGAACAAAGCAGGTTGTAATGTGTAAAAATTAAATAAAGTAAAATTAAATTGCTCAATACAGAGACATTCCTCTAGAGGGTGTTAGCGATTTCAGTGACAAAGTGCTATTTGCTGACAAGTAGTTTACACATTAACCAGCTGAATCCAAGGGGAAAAATGCCAATAGCAATTATATCACCTTGAGGTTATTAAATGTCCTACTGATAAGTAACTAGGTGAACTTGACCAGGTGATAAAGACTGCTGTGAGCAAATGATTGCTCTGTGAAGAACACTTCTTAGTCCTGCTGCTCCACCAGATAGCTTTCCATTCAAAAAAAAAAAGGAAAAAGGGGAAAACCCCAGGAACATTGCACTTTCAGACACACTTAATCTAATTCAGGGCTTTAGGGGACAAGAGCCCATCCCGGCCACTTTGGGCACAGGGTGCCAGGCTCTTTAATTCTAGGACCCACATTCAAGCTCACACAGGGACAGTTAGTAACTGCCAGGTAATTTACCTAACGTGGGACATAAATCTGAGGAAATCCACACAGAGGTAGCAGAAAATACCAACTCCACATGGACAAAGACTGTATGAGAAATTTGAACCCATAATGCAAGATTTGTGAAGCAGAAAAAAAAAAAACAAGCATTATAGCTAAAAATAAAATAAATGATACATTAACTCCCTGCTGAATACTTTAGACCCTTCAGACCACCTTCATCATTTCACCTCGAAAAACATGAGACAAATTCTGAAAAAGATTTTCTTTTTTTTTTTTTTTTGCCCTTTTTTTTTTTGGACAAGGAGGGTAAAGGGGAGGAGGGATGGGGTGCACTTTGAAATGGTGCTAACTTCTTCACTTTATCATCAACTGTCTCTGCTAAGTCATTTCATCTATGAGAAATTCAGATGCTCAGGAAATTAAAATTTCAAAGATCTGCAGCAAAAAAAAAAAAATCAATGGGGAAAGATCAATGCTCATAGAAATTTCATGAACTTTGAACCAATACAGGCATGATGATGAGAACTGGTTGGAATTCCAGGCCCCTGATTGTTCCTTCAACAGATGAAACACTGCCGAATGAGCTAAGGGGAGGTATACTTCGGAGATATGCTTTCACTTTAATATTTTGTCAGACAAAAATTACATTTCTAGAGTCTATTCCAGTAATAAGCAGCAATGAAAAAGCTTCAGTCTTCCCCTCCATCGAGGTGACTTGTGCCACTTCTTGAAAGAGCCCTGCACACTTAACGCCACACAGAAATGAAATTGGTTCCCTTCGCAGCCGATCGCAGGTGCAAATTAATATTGTAAAATGAAGATCAATACATGGACAGGGTAAAATCGATGGCAGCTAAATTATGGCAGCATTTTCCTCCTCATTCAAGATGAGTTGTGTTTTCCTCTCAAAGTCAATACTTTGCAGCTTTTCTCATTAATTTCTCAATAAATTTGGCAATGAATTTCAATCACAGAACCCGACAGGGTAAGCCAAGCCTTGTGAGGTGCATAGGAAATACAAAAGCTCTTGGAGGTTGAGCACATCATTTATCAGAAGGCAGTCTTGTTTGTTGAAGCGGGACTAATGTCCAGGACTTAGTAAGGACAAGCTATTTAGGAGATTATTAAAAAAAAAAAAAAGGTGTGGGAAGGAGGGGTAAAGTTTTACCCAAATCACTCAATAGCATTCTAGGGTAAAATTCATAAGTGCTTGTTTTGCTGTCATTATCTATTTGTGCCATAAATTCTAAATCAGGGAGCTGGGGCAAGGGGGGTTGTGTTGGACAGTACATGCTCAATCGCAGCCACTTGTTTCAATTACAGAGTTGGATTTCACAGGTCACTTAATAATTACATTCGATCAAATGATGGCATGAAATTTTCTTCAAAGCACACCCCTTGACAGTGGGAAAAGTGTTGCGTTAGGCATCTAATTGGAAGACAGGAACTACCTCTTCCATAACCCTGACATTGTCCCCAGGCATTCATGCAGGCATCTGTACCGGGCCTAGTGTGTAGGGATTGCCTTCCCACTCGAGAGTACCTGACAGTAAATAATAGCACTGTGATGTGACTCGAGACTCTGAAAAGGGGACAGCTCATTGTCGTCTTCATACAAAAAAATTGCCCGTGCTGACAACTATTGGATTGCATTCAAACAACTCTGTTTACATACCTTGCAGAATGCCTTTGATTATGGCTTTTATAGTTATACTGCAAGTACAGCTACCAATCCCAGCCCTGCGGTTAAGGAAAACCATAAGGAATCACTATATCAGATAGTCTGAGATCACAGACAACAAAGTGCCTCTGGGTGGGGGAACCTGATGTACAGATTATAAAAATACAAAGCATTTGCAGGCTTTGTTTTTTTTTTTTTTCTTCATATGAAAAATGAAAGGTTTACATTATTTTTGGATAATGTCCCTCTGCTAGTTACTCAACAACTGCATTTTTTTCTTTTTTTTTTCAATTAGCTTGCTGTTTAACTTGTGCAGGCATCTTAAAGGAGCCACTATTAATTGACAGTAATTTCTTTTTAGTGCGATTTCATCATTCTTTCATCATCTCTCATTACCCTTTTCAAATCTGAGTGAGGAAAAGGAAGCAACTCAGACATATCGTTCCTCTGCTTTATCTTTTTGATTATGCTGCTGCTTGGTTTAACATAACAAGCGATCAATCATAATTGAATTTTGCACAGCAAAAGAGCATACATGTAAATACTGCCTTTTAGTCTTGCGATATATTTCAATTAGGAATAAATGGTGGGGCAGGTGGGTGGTATGACGGGGGTGGGTGTTGACAGCGAAGCAATGTTATTGTTTGCCTACGACAAAACAAAAAAAATTACTTGCCGCACTTTCGAGGCAGACCTTGAAAATGTAAAAAGCGGCCTCCTTTTTTTTAATGTTGCATCTTATCTGAAACTTTCCACACCTATTGAGTGGAACAAAGATGACCCCTTTGTCCTTTTTTTTTTTTTTGATGATGAATTGCTGTCTCCTCCCTGCTACATTTTGTCAGTTTTGGTGCAGCACAGTCGATACCTTCACCTTGACGAGAAAACTTTGTGATTTATCAGGGCTTTTGCCATCCACGGCCACAATGAGCTGAATGAGCACAGCCAATCATGAGAAGGGCAGCAAGCTATGGTCAGCGTCCTTTGAAGAAAATAATAAAATAAAATAAAGTGCACCATGACGACAGACAAATGTGCCTTGTTAGAGTAGCCAAAAAGCGCTTGACTTGTACTAATGACAAAAACACTGTGCTGGTCACCATGGGTTCAAAGACGAAGCACCCTGTCACCGTACAGGTTGGGAAATTAGCAAATAATGTTCCTTTTCCCTGATAAATGTGTGACAGTTCCCTCTCACCAATCATTTTTTAACATTTTGATGCATGTCTGTGATCCCACTGGAGGAAAAGAAAAGTTTACTGGCCCTCAATTTTCACATGATGAATGGGAGCCTCTAAATGTACGATTTCTGTATGAGGTATAGTTCATTTTAAGCAATTCTGGTAAATGGGTGTCACTGATTAGGACAAATCGTCTACTTTTGAGATCACACCAACTGTATGTCTTATTTCTGTGGCCTCCAGTGAGGCATAAAAGGTAGGGACATCAATGACCATGCCTAAATAGAGAGCAATTGCTTTGGTATAATTAGAATTCTGCGTTTCATTTTTATTTAAGAAACCAAACATTGTTAAAGCTTGCCTAATTTTAAACAAATTTCTTTTTTTCTGGCTAGATAAGCAGTGGGAAGATGACTTTTGTTTTTGGGATTACATTGTTTTAACTACCCATATTCAGTGTATGTAGTGTTTATTAATTTAAATAGTTATGCATTCAGAAAACAAACAAAAAAACTGAACAAAAGTCCATGAAATTCATATTTAAGTAGCAGTCAATACTGATGTTTTAGAAGGAAAAAGCAATCATTTTTAAGCATGATGTACAGCATTTTAAAATGCCCGAAAAGCTGTGGATGACTTATTTAATGAGAATGGCATTGATAGGGAGATGAACATATCTACACGTTTGATTTTTTCGGGTCCAGATGCCAGCGGGTTCAAACACCAAGTCCGATCAATGGATAACCAATGTATATATTGTATAGAGTAAAAAAAAAAAAAACAGGCACAATGACAAAATATGTCGGGTGACAAGCAAGGTTAAACTAAGACTGCTGGAATGTAGTGATCTTTTTAGGTTACAAAAAGCACTGCTGCGTGTCTTAAAGTAGAACAGACAGTGAACAGCTAAGTTGGTTTCTGTATAAAAAAAAAAAAAATCTTTAAGGCCTAGGGCTCTAAATAGACATGTATATGTGCCATACTGACAACTTGTTTTATTTTTATAAAGCAACATTCTGAGAAGTAGAACATTTGAGATAAATTTCCCACAGATGTACTTCATCAAGGACTTTGTTTTGAGGGTGGCATTTTCTTTCTTTTATTTTAATGATGCCAGCCACACAATAATAAAAGGCTGAGAGGCTTTTCTGGTACAACTCTTGACCCAGTAAAAATAGTCAGTTCTAATAATATCTGTGGGAGGCAATTAACAACCATTTGCTGCTTGAACACAAGTAATTTGTTTAAAGAGCACTGACCTATAAGACAGTTAGTTTGTGTTGGCCATGATGGAAAGGAGTTATCGACGCTAAATAGAGCACTAGTGCCATTGACAGAATCACATTTGAATGAACACAAAAGATCTTTAAAACACTTCAGCAACATGAGACCTTTGCTCAAACAGAGGCGTGCCCCTACTATAAACCCAATCCCCCCCCCCCATCACCACTTGGTGGATAGTTGCCAGTAAGGAGAGATAAGCTCTAGAATAGAAAAAAAAATGTGACCAAATGGAGAGGACTGAACAATTTAGCATCCTTAAGTATGTTTTGATATTCTGCCAATTTACTAGTATAATCCACGTCTTTTTAACACACATGCCCTATCAGAATGAACACATACTGCAAGAGATGGCTGCTTAAGCAATGATTTTATAAGTCTCCAAATTGAATGCAAGCCTCTGTGCAGAAATAATCATTTATTCTCACAACTAGAAAATGTGTTGCAGACTTGGGAATAGTTCCATGCATTCAACATTCACTCTGCTTCTGTGTCCATTTAGGACATGTTTACTATTGGCTGCCAATATCTCTGTTTGGTTACAGGGCTTAGTCTGCTGAAAACGACATGTTGACTCCTAGTAATTTGTGATAATTTCTTTAATTGAGCGAAAGAAGTCTCTTAAATAAGGGTGGGTCTGCAAACCATTGGGGTTAGGGAGGTCAACATTAAACCGTTCTAAATGAGCTATATTCATGGCATGCTGAGGAATCACGCTTCAAGCAAAGCTAACATCAGTCTCCTTCAATTCCGTTTGTTAAATGGCCAATCATTAAAATGTCTTCTGCTAAAAAATGAACAACAAAGGCATATAATTATACACACACACACACACACACATATATACAGTATATACATATGGCTATTAAATATATACATACACAAACTATATATAAACTTTTTAAACAAAAAAAAGTAATGATGATAAGGTTAGATAGTTACAGGCCACGATCTTAACTCGCCATTCATTTTCTTTTCAATTTCAAAGCAAGAGTTTATCACCTAATTATAATTACAAGTGTAAAAATTGTAATTTGTTTTAATAAAGAGAACATATCCCTGTTTAAATCTAATTAGAAAACTGTTTCCGTCTGGATCACCTTTTATTTCAAAAATGTACAAGAAATGATTCAGATTCTGGTACTAAATAATTAGGAACAGGTCAATCACGGCCACAGGCAGTTTACAGTATGTGAAGCAGGAAAAAAAAAGAGTTTATTATATAACAGAAAAATAAAAAGATATTATTAAAATTATTACCATCTTCCTGCTTATCAATTTGCACAACCATTCTTAAATACAGCAAAATTTCTCATTAATTTAATTTGAACCATCCACCACTTCATATTGTATTTTACAGACCAGGAGGCAATTTACTATTAACTAGCAATTACATAAAGAGTGATTGTTAATTCTGCTACTAAGTGCTAGCTGCTTAAAAACTGTTAGCTCTCTCTAATTTTGACCTTCTTACAACTGGGGTGAAGCACACTGGGAATACAAAAGACTTGTGTGGAAGAGCTGGACATGTCATTTGTGACTCATTCTTTTAATTCACCATGCTAATCAACTGAACTGCCACAATCTCCCAAGGTAATTGTATCTTTATAATGGCTGGAAAGAGCAGGGAATAAAACAACATGGATATAAGCAGGATATACTTTCTTGCCGTCTGATGAGAACGATCACAATCCGCTTAGTATGTGTGACTAATAGGGTCCATTCTTGGAGATCTGGCATTTTTATAGGGCTGTATATAAGCCATTAATGTCTTAACTTATATACCTTCCATTGGCTTTAAACACCACACTACACCCTTGTTTCATTATCCCAGAGCCTTGTTGCCCTATGATCTCCTCATGCTGAGAAGGTTAAATGTTAGAGTGCCAAGCCAGACTGCAAGCTTGGTGGGACTCTGATAGAAAACAGCTGCCCAGGGGATTTAGGCCTTCCACTTCCTTGGGACTGTTTCGTTTTCATATGAGTTGGGGAGGGGGGAGTGGGGGGCTACAGTGGTTTTCAAGGAGTGAAAGTAATTTCTAATGATTATCTCATTGTCCTTGTCAATTCCAGAGCATTGCAAATCAGACAGAAGCTTCCAGGTCAGACAAACTGTGACCTCTGTTTTCCTCCCCCAGACCCTTCCAGCCGATAAGGTCCCACTTTCATCGTCTTACTAATTTTAATTTTTATGTCTGTTTTCTAGATTTA
>NC_053154.1:234080312-234092812 GCF_016835505.1 Polypterus senegalus
GGCATTGTGTTGGAGGTGCTGGTGATGGTGGTGATGGACATGTGTGTGTGTGTGTGTGTGTGTCTGTGTGTCTGTGTGGGTGTGGGTGTGTGTCTGGTGTCGGTTGTATCAAAATTAGTTCTACTGTGCAACACCGGAAGGTATAAACCACTTTCCCTCATTTCTCCTCAGCAACTGTAAATAATTTGCTGTGCTTTGTGAGCTTTAAAAAGATTCAATGGCAACATTCCACAGTAGCAGCAGGGGGAATTATTTACTTGGAAATAGTCTGCGAGTGTGTATATACTGCTGGTGAATATTAGATGATTGGATAATGAGGTGCTAGCAAGGAGAAGCTGCATATAAGCACATATCTGTGGTTCTCACCGTACACTTTTTCTGTGAAGAATGTGTTGCTAATTTAAAGCATATTTTCTTCTTCTTCCCTGCAGTCGGGCGTTTATGGTGGACAGGGTTGGAATTACCTTTTATAACTGCATATCCTGCTTTAAAATTGGGCGGTTCACACATATTTTAATTTTCATCACAGTCACTGGCATTGCTTCTTGTTTTTTCTTTATTAGAAGTATTTCCGGATCTTAACAGTGAGAGGGTGAAGGAAAAAAATATGGATTATTATTCTTTAAAAAGAAAGCGCTTCACGGAATTCTGCTAGGATCACACTGCATGTGTAAACATAAGCCTGTGACTGGAGCTGAAATCCAAACTGCATGCCTGCTGAAAGGGAGAATGGGAAAATTACTAAGGCTATCATAAGGTTTAATAATCCACACCTATTAAGTCTTAACAGTTTGAGGTATATTTAATTGTATATAATGATTTCGGGATAAAGATGCCACCAGATGTTTCAATAAGACAGTTTGTCTTGGCGTTTATTAGGGAGAATCTGACTGTGTGAGCGTATGTGTTGTGTATATCTGCAAATCAGACAGATTCATTAAGACACTTTGAACCCAGAACCTTTGCCTTGAACATGTACTATTACATGTACCAGTACACGAGAGTCTAGTATGCTCAGCGCTGAATCTGTGTTCTGTCTCATTCCCTCCCCTGGGAGGGGCAAGTCTAGAAGAGAGGGCTCAACCTCTGTAATTGCTCCCCTCATTAAAAGATGGTTGCTAGGCAAAACACACCTACCTTCTAGTGCATATGAAAGTGATAAACAATACGTCATAGGGCATAATGACTCTAATGCTCAGGGCAACCTTTAATTATTATATTTTTGCACTCCTGTAGCTTAGTCATTAATACAGAAAAACAAATAAGTTTTGCTACCCCCTACCCCCCAAGAGTACAGATATCTAATAAACTGTCTTTGTTTATCTGACCTGTTGAAAATATATTAGGTACTACTTTCATCTATAAAATGAATATAGATTTTCAGTCCTATCTATCTATCTATCTATCTATCTATCTATCTATCTATCTATCTATCTATCTATCTATCTATCTACTTTCATAGTAGGATATGTGATATCCGAAGCACCAAAAAAACCCTAAATTAATTCTCTTCATTTGTTTTCTAAACCTACTTTTTCTGTTGCAGAGTCAATGGATGCCAGAGCCTATCTTGACATCATTTATAAACAGGCAGCAGTCAGCCCTGGATGGGCCAGCTATGTCGAGCCTGGTAAATTCACAACATCACTCACTCTCAATGGGCTTAATTTATACTTCCCATTAACCATCATGTTTGGAAATGGAGGAAAAGAAAACTTCTGCAGGTAGGGACAGAACATGTAAATGTTGCAGAAGTAGTGTCTTATTTAGGATTGAAACCCTCTGAGGCAGAAATGTCAATATAATACTATACTCTATTCATATGTGTTAGGTTGATCATTTAGGTATAAATATGCCTGTGTGTTTATATATACATGTACAAAGTCATACATGAGTACAGAATATGTATTAAATATCATACATATTGTATATACTCTGCTCTTTTGCCATGTTATCTAAAGTAACGCAAGTAGTTCTCAGCCAACAACATTTTTCCACAATCTCTTGACTCAAAAAGCATAAACTGCAGGAGGAGACTAAGGTTACAAGGTTGTGTTTAGTGCATCTTGCTTTCAAATTTCCCAGGGTTTCAGGGCCCTGCTCCTCCTGCAAACGCTCTTCCTTTTCCAAACCAGGCAATCAGTCAATCATATGGAATCGGTTGGAAGAAAAACATTTTGTGCTGTTTTTCTCATAGAAAAATCTACTCTGCTTTCATCTGCAACAGCAGGGCCCGGTAACAGGAAACTGACCTCACAGAAAATTCTTTACAGATTGGATCATGCCTTTACTATGCAATCGAACACAGCATACATAAACTTTGTTGAGTGAACACTGAATAACTGTTTATAACAAGGCCACAAATAATGAGAATAAGAGTAATAATTTGTGAATAAACCAAACAAGGGGAAAAAAAGGAAAACAATAATTAATGATAGCAGTCAGCAAAAAAAGTGAAAATTAAAGAACTGAAGGACAAAAGTCTTTGTAAAGGAGAAAGTTAACAGTAGAAGGCTAATAGAAGAATGAATGCAAAAAGTAAAACTGAGTGGAAATAAAAATTTGTGAGAAAAAAAGCATTGCAAATTATAAAGACATGTAAAATGTGCCTACCATTTTCCAGATAAGAAGGAGCCGTACCTTCTGAAGGGTCAAGGCGACGAGCCCTTCTCCCATGTTTGGAATTGTTGTGTACAAACATGTTGTCTGAGACGGCCAGCACATGACCGTCCACATTGACTGTTGTTGATACAACAACCTGCAATAAGAGTAAAAAGAGACCAACGGTCATTAGATAATTTCTGTAAACATGGATGAAAATGTCTCCAGGTATTGTACAGTAAAGAATCTTAATTTTGGAGTCTCTCTCTCTCTCTCTCCCTCTCGTTTTTCAGACACTACTGCATACATGGACATACACACACAAAATCAAATCTGAACATCCTTCCATCAGAACCTGTAAAGGGAAAACAGGCCACAGCTATATGAAGGATGTTCCAGCTGGTAAAATGCGGTTAAGGATGAATTCACACTATAGGCAAAACAGAAACAAAACTGGAAACTCAGTGACTAAAGACGATAACCAAGCTGAAACATCTTGCGAGAATAATACATTAACTGTGAGGTCATCTGTGCACTGGAAGATGTTTGAAAATTCTCCTGCGCTCAAATCTTGGCAGCAAAAATGCAAGTCTCGCTGATAATGTGACCGAATGATACATTATTAAAAATGAGGGACTGCCCACGGAAATGGTATCTGCACTTTTTTTTACAGTCTGAGCAAATAACAAACCTTTATTCCCTGCCACCCATCAACGCCCCTAACCCCCAAACCACTTCCCCTCTCAAGTGGCAGCTCCTCTTGTGTAGCACCCTCTCTTATTCATAGATTGGCCCAAAAAAATCTCAAGACAGCTAAGGATGAAATACAGACGGCTGTGGAGTGAGACATTAAAATGTATGTTTATCCTCCTGTATGACCTTTTCCAAAGAGCATGACAGTCAGTTGGAGGTTTTATGTGAACACCACTTAAACTTGCCAAACAGCGTAAGGAGGTACAATTGTGCCATTTTCTACTTCACTGAAAACTGTTTAGACTGAAGTGTTGCAAACAGAGCTTATTGAAAGAACAATGTAGTGTGTTTGACACAAAATACCTGACATTCAGTTTAACCTCCACTATAAAAGCTGTTTGCCACATAATTCCATTTTTAATGCTTGTTGAAATTAGAGCTGAATTGGCCCATTAGGTTAGCAAATGAATGCAGCGCTCAAAAATATTCATTGAGCCATTATCAGACTTTGAAGAAGGCCCCCTTTACAGCTTCTTGTTCTAATAGTTGCTGTTTACATTGATCTATTGATATATTGATTAGCCTGCTTATCTAATTAGGGCCAGGCTCACTAGAGAAAGGCTTCAACTGACGGCCTGCAAGGATTTTCAAAATTAGCACAAACTCTTTAATAAATTAGCAGGCCTCCTTTGCTTTCTCTTCAGTAAACAATCCTGCTGGTCAATTTTACAATCGCATTTAATGTCTGATAATGAAGTTTTTTTGCATCTGAAAGGAGGGCGCTGAATATAAATAGCAAAAAAGTGTTTTCAATCAGGAGAAAGTAAGCCCCTCTCAAGTTCATTTAGATGGTGATTGACCCTGGTATGTCAATGGAATTTCCTTCTCTTTTTTTGAGTGAAAGGGTTCCATTCTTGTGTGCAGGTTCAGAGCACGGCCATAGAGAAAATGATGGATAGGGCCTTCGCTGGCTTCCAGCTGCTTTGTGGAAGTAAGTGGAAAAAAAAAGTATGCAAAATGCTCGACCTTGCCAACAAAACACCTAAGACAGAGCATCTGTGAAATTTATTTTGGAAACAGCATTCTGTCATATGCTTACTAGACAATAATGAAAAGGTGGCAAAAATCCGTCTTTTCACTTAGTGTTCTTTATTAATTCAGACTGTATGATAAAGAAAGCATCTTATTTTTGGATCACAGACCACATTATTTTTTCAATGTAAATAAAATCTTACTGACGTTGTTCTAGGATTTTCCTCTTACTACCTTAAAGAGTTGAATTAGCAAATGCAAACCAACTTAAAAAGGCAACAATACATAATAAAGGTGCTAAAATAAGCTCACTATAATTTCTTCCTGCCAAAAAAGCAGCCTTAGTCATCAAAGGAAACATATCAGAAAAAGAAGAAACAGATATTTTCGGAGAACAACACTTCAACATTTTGTTTCCATTGGTCTTGGAATGTCACCTGAACTGAACTCAAGAAGCAGGCTGTTCTCAACTTAATGTGTGTACAATGTTGGCAATCCTTATGAAGCCACATTTAACGAAAGTAGTACATCAGCCCACTGGAAAAACCTTAATAACTGCTGTACCTATACAGTATTTAGGCACTTAAATAGATAGATAAGGTGAGTATACATTAATTACACAACATGAAATACAATTAAATTCATAATTTATATGGAAGAACAGCAAAAATAGTCCAACTAAGAAGGCATCAAATCCATGAGAGAGAGAGATATTTTTAAGAGACTTTCATATACCAAGAGATTTTTTTAACAGAAACTTTTTTTGTCTTCTGAACAGCTTTTTCTAAATAAAAATGACACATACTGTAATTCTTTTGGTGAGGCCATTACTATATCTACAGGATGCAATAAAGAAAAATATATATATGGATACATTTTATTAAACTGTATTTTAAAAGTGTCACTGAAAACAAAATAGAAAAAAGTGTTAGAAAAAAAAAGCTTTAAAAATGAAATATAAATTTCAACTTTTATGGAGGTCAGAGGACTAGTTGAAGAGACTTGTCAAACTCCTTCCAGTGACTAGTGGCTCCATTGTCTACCAGAGTATCACTAGTGACTGATGCTTATTTCACTCATCACTGAGACATCCCTGCTTGTTCTGAGTTTGACCTTCTGTTCTGCCGTTTTGGATCAATATCTGCAATGCCACTTGCAGCTGAGTTGCATGAAAAATGAAAGTAATGTGGCATTTTTTTTAAATGAGCATCTATCTATCTATCTATCTATCTATCTATCTATCTATCTATCTATCTATCTATTTAATTAACTAATTCACTAACTAACTGACTAAAGTTGAAATTATTACATTGTATATAGATTTATTTTTGATTAGATGGTTGTTTGTTTTACCAAAATATTTTTTGGCAGTATGTGTCTTAAATAACTTTCATATGCTACTATTTGGCTGTGCAGTTAGCCACAAATATATTCTTGTCAGCACAGTCTAATTCCCTGGGTTAATTACTATTATACGTATAATCAGAAACATGGGAAACCAAAGTGTTCACAATTTGCTGAAGAGCTTGTAAAATCATACTGTTGTTTTAGGAAAGTGATATAAATTATGGTACACTTTGTTAAAAAAAGTAAAGATTTTGTGATTGCAAAACTTCTTGTATTATGTAAGAAGAGACTAGGATAAAGCAAACTGCATGACTAAATGTATGCAAATACATCTTGTTTTGACAAAGCTTGTCTACAAGATTGATAAAATGATAGCTGATAGCTCTGTAATGACTACTGAAGAAAAGGTGGGCTGGCCATCAAATTCCACTAATTCAAAGCCTGCCTTTCTAATGCCTATACCTATACTGAAAGAAGCTACTGAGGACCCTTACAGAATTCCGTAACCACCCAGCAAGATGGACACATTGGTTTGAATGTGAAAAAAGTGTAAAACAGCTGCAGTTTGTCTCCCGTGAGAGGCCCCCACTGGCTTGAGGACAATCCAGCCCACTCTATAACTTGCCTGCCTAAACAAATCTGAAAGGTTCAGCTGCACCTAGATAGAGCCAGCATTGTCCTACTTTCAGATTTTTTCCTGTAGCAAATCCCAGATATTTATTTATTTCTGTTAAATAAGGAGCAGTTGTGTCATGCTATGTTGCAAGAATATGCAGTAACATAACCTGTGGTTCATTAGCACTTCTGTATATATATATATATATATATATATATATATATATATATATATATATATATATATATATATATATATATATATATATATATATATATATATATATATATATATTTATATATATATATGTATTTTTTTTTGTAGCATAAAGTTACCTGGAATCTACGCATATCTCTTGGATTTCCTGCATTCTTCAAGCAGTTCTGATTGCACTTGAGGAAAAACTTCAAAAAGAATCTACAAAAAAGGAGACAAGAACAAAATTATTTCAGCTTTCTACAGAGCATGTGGGCATACATATAATATAAATATAAATAAATACTTATAAATGTAAGTATTTAAGTTTGCACATTGCAGTGAGCTGGCACCTTGCCCGGGGTTTGTTTCCTGCCTTGTGCCCTGTGTTGGCTGGGATTGGCTCCAGCAGACCCCCGTGACCCTGTAGTTAGGATTTAGCGGGTTGGATAATGGATGAATGGATGGATGGAAGTTTGTACATATGAATAGGGACATTATGTACTGTATAGCAGAGTATGAGATTTGATTGATGTGATTGTGGGATGGTGATGTAATCTGGGAAATGAAAGATAGATAGATAGATAGATAGATAGATAGATAGATAGATAGATAGATAGAAAAGACACTATATGATAGAGAGGATTCTCTGCTATAGGGAAATGTGTCATTATCCTAAAAGTAGGAAATTTTTAAAGGCTTAATGAAAAACAGACTGTTTAACTCTGCGAGCTTTATTTTATGCGTTTCCCTAAACAGCATTTATAATTTTCAGATTTCTCTGATTTCTACAGATCCAGTTATCTTGAAAAGTGCCATCTGGTATCAAATAAAAATTATTTTTTTTATTGCTGAGATTTCAAATGGCTTAGAAAGGATTACATGCTATCACATAACTCGAAGCATTGATTGTTTACAAGTGCATAGTTTTTGACTAAATTACTTGGGAACATATTCCGTGTCACTTCTCATAAGTCTTTCCTCTCACAAAGTCGGTGAGTGTAAACGGCAAAGGGAGCAACAAGCAATTCTCGAAAGAAAAGATCCATAAAGCACAAAAACAGCAGTAAACCCTCCTCCCTGATTTGCGTGAGTACTTAAAGTTTAAAAACCTGACACTTCACTCTGTTAACTAGTGCTGTGCTGCAACACTAAATAGTCTCCATCAGACAGTTCTGTGGAGGAGTTTGGAATTCAGATGGGAATATGTCCTTTATTTTTTTTCCAAGATTGATATATTAGATAAGGATTGAACTGAAGTAATTTGGTGTTCTATTAGAGGAAGAACAATTGCTGCTACCAGGCACCTATAGTGCCCTCCATCATTAACCATCAGAATAAACCCCTCTCAGTTCCTGCTTAGGTACCATTGGACTTCAGGCTAGCCCACCTACTTTTGGGCAACTGATAAAGATTAATGAATTTTACCATATGTGGTGTTCTTATTGAATTGTATAAACTCACCGTGCATTGCGGTATTGTCAAAAGTATAGGAAGAAACACCGATATACCGCTGAATAACTTATAAAAATACATTGAATGGAATCACAAAGGTATCATTAAAAATGAAAAACAACAACAAAAAAAAAAACACGGTGGTGTTCATCACCTCTTAAGGTTACCTCCATGCTTACCTAAAGCACATAGTTCACTGTGCCTCTTAACACCCATCTGCCATGAATGTACACTAAGTCACTTGATATTCCTCCCACCTATTTTTCCTAACAACTACTCTGCAATTAAACCTAACATGTTCAATAGTGAGGTAAATTAGGCACACCTGCGACCAAGCATCATTTGAACTGCATCAAAAAAAAGGACCTAACAAGGTGAGAGCACCGCCGCAAAGTTATAGTCCTGTCAGGCAATTAGGTTTTCACTTCTGGGACATCCGCACAGGGCAATTATGCCACAAATTACAACCTGGCTAATCTTCTGAACAAATGTCATGTCTGAGAGATCTTGGAGAAGGTAGTTCATCTACAAACGATTCGGCTTTTAAGCTGCCAACTTTAGCATGTAAGGGCCTAAATGAATCACTGTGTCATATGTTGGATTTTTAAAAGCCTTTTATTGCTGTACTTCAATAGGCTTACAGTTTACCCTTACACATTTGCAAATGATACGGAAGCACAAGAGTCTTAAGACTTGGAATGGCAGTGAAGAACGGAGCGTAAGTGTGTTGCTCAGATACACACTTTTATTATTACCTGTAAATTTTCAAGTTAAGGCTGCTACAATGCTATCTAATAACATATCCTCATTAAACATAATGTATATATAAAGCAATACATGGACACAAACTAAAAGAAGCAACGTAAATGCAGCTTCTGCTGTACTTTTCACAAAGCGATCAATATAGTAGTTTTTAATGTATGTGGTGTATTTCAATAATCCACATGGCAACTCTGTATGAGAGGAGCTGTCTATTCTAAACAACTCATTTAAGGCCTCCCAACTAATAAAAGAAATCACCCTGGAAGGGGAAAATTCCTAAATAAAGAATCTGTAACATATCAACTCTGTTCTAGTTATTTGATCTTTTCTTTTATTATTATACACATAAACACACAATCAAATATTATACATACTGGATATATGCAGGTGGTGAGGATGTCCTGAAACGTTAAGATCAATTTTGCCTTACATGCCAATAAACTGTTTTTATTGTAGCTGAGTGTGTCTCTGCTTGTTGATCACCAAGAGGTGATAAAAAATCCCAACTTGTCATTAATGCATTATGCTTAATTGTGTACAGTATGTTTTCAGTTGCATCAGTTGGCCCATTATCAAAATGACCATTATGTACACTAATTCCCTGACCCTGTGTTTATTTCCCTAAAGAGTCGTAATCTTTCACAGTAGGTATCAGGGTAAATCAAGCTTGAAATATGGCCTTTATTTACTTGTTTCTCCCAGGCATAGTGGAAGGTACTCTCTAACAAACAGCCTCTCAATAAGTAGGGAACATGCAACAGCACTGGTCATGCTCTGGGTCTTTAGAGGTGGGGGGCAAGCACACAAATGTTTGTTATAATGTCAAGTGTTGGTAGGTGTATTTGTTTGCAGTGTAATTTTACATCCTTTCTTCTTGATCAGAACAAGGTTCAATACGTTTACAAGCAGAAAAGACAGCTCTTAATAAAAGAACAACAGCCGCTCTCCTCCAAAATTCAGACTAATATGCCGCCCTGCTCTCCCCCGTGCCTGAGTAGAGACCCACACTTCATTTTGCGCTTCTTTTTCTTTTTAAGAGCTTAGGTTGGCTAAATACCTTGCTTAACTTTTTAACTGATAGTCATCATTCAACCACTATTTGCTCCTCGGAAAGAAAAACTACAATTGTAAGACTACTGAAATGCTCCCAGTACCCCCCTTGCAACAGTTAAAGCCTATTTCATGATAGTGTAACTATACAAAGATCCACAAAGGTTACCAGAATCACCCCCTCCCCTAATTTAAAGTCAGTTCAATTGCTGTATGTTTAAGCTATGAATTAGTTCATTTATATTTACTTTTATGAAGTTGATTAACCAGAGCTTCTCTGCTATCTGATGAAAATCATTTTAATTGTAGTCCTAGGCTCCAGTGTAATATCCATTACATTATGAGCTGTTTAAATTCTACATGGGTATTGTGTAAATTGGTCCTTTGTGAGCTGAGAAGCAATTACGACCAAACAGCTTTCTTTTAAATGGCTACAGAACTTTGTGGTGTTGTTCAGGACGATCGGAAACAAAAGAGGCTGTTTAATTGTAATTTAATGGAATATCAAGGAGTCCATGGCATTAGATGTTGGCAACAGAGAGCAGGGGAGAAAAATTAACTGCAATTATGTTTGATTAAAGCTATCCTTCTCAATAATCAGCTATCCTGACAGGCCATGGGGCTCTAGTGGTTTTCAGGATGGCAAAAGGTGTTGAGTAATATTAGGGCCAATAAAGGAGATATTAGCATAGCTAATTACAGCAGCGCAAAACCTGTAAAGGGGACCTCTGTGTATTGTAATGTGTGAAATAATTGGCTGAGGCCGTTATCAATTACAAGAGGAATGAATTTGGTTTGTCAGAGAAAAGCTGATGAGATGCATTTCATTTGACACAACCCCTCTCCCTAATGTTTTCATGTAACTAAGGACTTATCAGCTTTTATCAGAAGCTGCAACTTACCAGTAGCCAAATCACTGATAAAATTATCTTGCCAGCAAGTGTTAGGTAATTAATACAACTCATCCTCACTGCCTTGCCTGTTACTGCTGTTTTTCACCTAACTGAAGCCACTAATCATCTAATAATGATTTCTTTCCCTCTGGTCAAAGAAGAAATAGATTGTCTCTTTAGAAATGCAACTAGCTTGACGTTTAAACTGCTGTGCTTCACAGGTTCAGTAATTGAGGAGAAAAAGGGAACTTTTGGCAATTTGAAGTTTCCACTGCTCTCTTATCTTTAGTCTGGTAATTTTTTTTAGCTCTAAATCAAAGCAGTATCACATATCTTATTTGTACACTTTTGACTCCAATTCACTCACTCCATCTCTGTAAAACAAACAGAAAATGGGAACAGCTGATGGCTCACATGTAGGTAAAATTTTATAATAGCATCCTGAATTTTTTATGGAAATGCATTGCATGTGCTTAGTCCAGCTGCAGGAACAGGAGAAAAATACTGGTGAATGTAAGTCTTCTGTTATTATAGTGCTTTAAAGGCCTGGGATCTGAAATGGGTAAGTGAATCACTTACAATAAAGTAAATGTTTTTTATGCATGTTAGCTGTATTAAGAGACGGATATAAAATATGCAAGACTAAATGTGTTTTTGCACTAAAATGATAATGAGAAGAGACCTTTACTTGGCTTTGCGTAATATTCCATTTTATGTTACAATCTGATGTAATAGTAAAAGCCTGGAACGATCATTCCATTGACATTGAAATTTACCAGTTGGGTTAAACGAATGATACTCTTTTAGTATGTGATGTTTGAGCACTGTTTGCCTTGTTGTCTTTTTAAAAGTGTGGTGGACTAAAAAACAAAAAAAAAAACAAAACAAGGAAGAGCAATAAAAACTAAAAGTTTGACCATTTAATATTAAGCTCTCTCTTTTGTGAATGTGACTACAGCTACAACCACCACAGCAGTCGAAATCCAAAATGAAAATGTAACGCTTTTCAAAGACTGGCTGGTGATTGATAAGAGAGTGGTCACTACATTGCTTCCTAGCAATCTCTGCTAATTACTGGGAAGTCATTGAAAGCAGTGGCCACAGCTGTGCTGTGTGCAAGCCAGGCCATCAGTCGCTGGGAGTATTGATTACTGAGCAATTCTAGCCGATCAGACTCTGGTGCTTTAGAGACAATGTGCTTCCCTCAGAAAAGCTGTAATGAGCGGTTCCTATACAAGACTACATTCTGCTGACATCAGATCTCTACACTAAGATAGTACACAGGTCAATAGATATTGGATTTCCAAAATGCTGGGGTCTTAATGTCAGGGCCTCTCCCTTTCTGCCACTCTTACCATTAGCTGTTATACTAGGTTCCCATTCTTAGGTCCGAAATGGAGCAGGATGGGGGAAGGGGAGGTTGGCTTCAGAGAGTGGAGGGCAGGGAAGGTAAGACTGCACTCCATTAGTATGATTCATTTTTTTTTTCGGATAAAGCATAACAAGCTGTTTCCAAAACCTAATCATTAAGCTCCTGGAAAAAAAAAAAAAAATCGGGTCCCCATATTTCGCAACATCCTTTTGACACCAACATGAGAAGGGTGCTGGACAGCGCTGACAATACAGGACTTCCTTGCTGCCTTCTTTTTTTTTTTTTCCTTCCTCTCTACAGAGGCGAAATCGTGCATACCTACGTCTATCTCTCAGTTCATGATGCCAAAAGACCAGGCTTTGCCAGTCAGCGCTCCCTAGGTGTTTATAATATCCTTTATGTAAATGTAAATGTGTAAGGATTTGAAAATATCCGCGGCTTGACTTGTAGTTCAACAATTACTGGCCTTTGTCTGAGGGTTCTT
>NC_053154.1:234097812-234100312 GCF_016835505.1 Polypterus senegalus
TGTATGTACATGTTTGTGAGAGGTTGTGTTTTCTATATATGTAGAATAGAAAGGTTAAAGGTTATTTAGATACTGAAAAGGAAAGAAGACTTGATGTTTCTGCTATAATCAATGTTTCATCAGGTGTGCTTCTGTGTGTCTATGTGTGTGTATATATATATATATATATATATATATATATATATATATATATATATATATTTATGAAAAAGGCAGATACTGTACACACATACACTGCATATATGTTTGCCCTAAATTGTTTGTTTTTTAATGATTGTGTGCATCTGAGGGGGGGTTCATGTTGCTCGTTATAATATTTCTATATTTCTTTAGCTTTTGTCAAAGGTAGATTTCTATCTATCTATCTATCTATGTGTGTGTATATATATATATATATATATATGTGTGTGTGTGTGTGTGTGTGTGTGTGTGTGTGTGTGTGTGTGTGTGTGTGTGTGTGTGTGTGTATATATACACATACATATATATATATATATATATATATATATATATATATATATATATATATATATATAATATTGTCATCCTATGACCCTGAAGTGGATTACGCAATTTATTTATTTTTTATTTTCACACACATATATTCATGGAACTGCAAAAACTTATATATAAGCACTTTTAGACACATACTGTATACATGAGTGTTTCAGAAAACCAACATATATACGTATTTAATGTGTGTGTATGTAAAGCATGTACATTTTGCACTTTTATCATTAATTACATAAACATTTAAGCAGTTCTCCTTTGCTCCACTAGAGGGCTTATTTTCATAAACTTCATATTGGTGTATATTAGCAAAGAAAAACAAAGAACTAGTGTTAGTTTAAATATTTCAGTTACTACTATGCACACACAAACACATATCTATTTCTATCTATTAAGATAGTAATATTTGTGCAATGTAAAAAAAATTACAAATGTCAGAAGATATTGGCAAACATTACAAATACAAATGTATTCAGTATTCAACATGTGTGTGTATTTATATATATATATATATATATATATATATATATATATATATGTATATGTATATGTATATGTATATGTGTGTGTGTGTGCATATAGATATCCAAAGCCATACAATATTAAAGGGCACATAGTGTTCACAGATATTATATACTGTATGTGTGTATAAGTGCTTCAGTGAATTCTCACTGCTTTTAAAGCAATATAACGTATAAATAAAAAGTTGTTGCTCTTTCAGCAAATTTGTGTTTGTATATCTTTGGATGCCATTACTGATTATTCTAAACCAATTATCATCCCTAATCGCAGAGGAAGCACTTTTAAATTTATCCAGGGGCTTGTAAGAAAAATGAGCAAATTCTGGTTATGCATATTGCTTTATTATTGGTATGAAGGATCCTGTCTTTCCCAGGAGTATGAGGCCCCATTAATTGCTCATGTAACAGAGGAAACAGCATAGGTCGCACTTTAACACACGAGCATTTATCCTGACACTCAGAGACACAGCTGCGGGTCAGGATTCCAACCAATCCTAAGAGATCTCGAGGAACTAAGATAATGAAAATTTCTTCATGTATAAAATCCTTAATCAAAATGCTAGTCGTGTCATCTTCTAGTGCAGAGACTGCAACTTAAAATTAATATACAACAGAACCTTTGGCAAAACGAGCAAGCCCTCACAGTACATGTGCTTGAGAGCTACAACATCAGATGTGAGCTTCGAATGACATGACAAAAGGTACAAGTTATTATTTACCTGGAGGGCAGTTTAAAATGCACCCTTTCGCTTAAACTATTAGTAATAATGTAATTAAAAAAACATGTTTTAGAGAAAAGAGAAGCAAGACGATTAAGATTTTACACATGATATGCAACCTCAACATCTTTTTTTCTTTTTTATTTATTCTCTAGCTGGTGCATTTTTTCACACAAAAAGAAAGAAAATTGCATAAAGGCAAGTACTGCATCAGTAAAAAAAAAAATAATTGTTCAGAACCTTAGCCAGTTTTGATCAAATTCCAGTTCTTCATGCAATTTCAATATTCATACTTAAATAGGTTTCTGTGATAATAAACACAAATGCACAAGGTGAGAAAGACGGCTGGTGGATGTTCTGGCTTTTTGACAGCTCTGGGAGCTGAGCAGTCTCTAACCAACTTCGCTTAACAATAGGCAAATTGCCTTGAAAGGGCCTATCTAAATATTTGCTGGGTATTTAGCATGTGTAAGATTTGCCAGTTATCTCAAAGTGTTTGCCTTTTTGTCGTAAATTGCAATTTTACAACTTCTTGCTTGTGATCTATTTCGACAAAGCTCCTCTGACACTTTCTATTGGCCCCTCTAGACAAAATATCTGATACTCCATGAGTCACCAGAGAACTCTCAATTTGTTGCAAGATGGGCTGTTACTTTGCCATCCTCAATCTGCATGGAGGAAGATTAAACATTCAATTTGTTACTTGATAGGCCACAAGGTTCAGCACTTACCATACAAATGGAAAACATT
>NC_053154.1:234107812-234130312 GCF_016835505.1 Polypterus senegalus
GTTGGAGTGAAACCTGAATTCATCCTCTTCTTCTTTGAACTGATAGCCCACAGCCTCAAGGCTATAAGTGTCTTCTTTATTTTGAAGTCACTTGAATGATCATTAGGAAAAAGAGGCATCATTTGTTTTTTCTGCCTTCAATTAAAGTCATTTAACATGTTTCTAGCTGACTTTTGTGGAATAACATTTACACAAAACTAAACTGAGGGGACGGGCACTTTCAGCAAGTCATTAATGCATAGTTTAATGTTTATTTCACTTTATTTATCTCTGTCTTTACTTGCTGGGGTATTTGCATATTTAATTGATCAATATGCTCCCTGTTCCTTTTGCACATCTGCCAAGCTGGTCCCATCCTCTTATCCTGCTCATTTCTCATACTGACAGCTCTCTCTGCCTCCCTGTCTCTCTCTCTCTCTCTCTCTCTCTCTCTCTCTCTCTTTCTCTCTCTCCCTCTCTCTCACACCATATTCCTCCAACTAGTCTTTAATTCTGAGGAGCTCAGGAGCGCCTTCCTGCGACATAAAGCAGACCTTACTTTTCCACCCACTCTGTTTATCAATGAATATTTTCCATCACTGGGTTAAAAATATCATACAGGCCACGAGTAAAGAGGAAACATTTTTAGCGTCTGTAAAAAGTTACAGAGACAGATTTTCCACATGGCTAAACGTCACACTGTAGGGAGCAACATGTGCGTTATTGTCTCACATTCAGCATCTGTCATTGTCGTGGCTCCTGCATCCACACAGCCTTGAATTGGAGCCTCTTATCAGCAGCATGTCAGAAATCCACACTGCCTTCTCCTTCCTGTTTAATCTTTTATTAAGAGCTACATTGTGAGCCTCTGATAGCAAATGGTCCTCTACTTCATCATTCATAAATCCAAGTCAACATCAATAACCTGACTGCATGACAAAATCAAAGACGCTGTGGTTAACTGCCAATGAAAATATCTTAAATTTCAAGGGCCATTCATTGACGGAGCAATGATATACCCACAACACACCAAATTATTACCCCTTATCTTAGTTTATCAACTGTAAAATCTCTGATGCTGAGCATTGCAAATATTCTTCAGATATACTGTTACCTTCATTTTTTTTTGCATCTTGCCATGTTTAATTAAACATATAGTCTAGTAAATGGAGCACAAAAAACCTGCATGCAGTAAAATTGCCAGTGTTAAATTAACACTTTATAAGTATATATATGAGTCCACTTTTTACATATATATACTTTTAAGGGTTACTTTGACACTATAAGAGTTAATTTAACACTTCTGATTTTTCTGTGTAGCAACAGGCACTGCCTTCAGTCTTGCTGCAAGGTCTTTGTAGATTATGGATAATGGTCGCCAAAAATAAAAATCCTACTTTCAAGGAAATTTGATAGCACATACTGCTGGGCTTTCTACATTTTTTAATCATTGTAGTTTATAACAATTCACATCTACTTTTATCTTTTCATGACCAAGTTGGCATGTCCATTTGAGATGCTTTCAAAAGGTTTTCATAGATAGACAGATACATTCTAATTGGGCTAGATGCACAATATGAAATCCCATCTTCTGCAGTGTAATTCAATATTGTGAAACATTATTGTTGTTGTTGCAATTGCTGAGGCCTGCTCCACAAAGTAAATATGGCATATTTTGGTCAAAAGAATAACATGAGGGGGAAAAAATCAATAATAATGAAGAAAAGCCATCCGACTACACTTTTTGCATTACTTCTTCCTCCTTCGCTTTTGTCATGTTGCTTCTCTGCTTTTGATTGATGTTTAAGCCTGAGCTGTCATTAGTTAAATTAATTTTCTTTCAAAGACAGTGGAATAGGGTACGCTAAGGGAAATCTTATGAGACTGTAAAAATAGACCATAATTTGGAAGGAATTCAGATGTACTCCCTGCTCTTGTCATCATCGTGAAGACACTTTAATTTGATATGAATTTCTCAGGAGAAACTTTAAATTAAGTTTCATTTAGCGCTGTTTGAGAGAGTAGCAATTCAAAGCAACAAATAAAAGAGTGAATGCTGACTTTACTGTTTCTATGCCCCTGCTTCTAAATGTTCTCTTTTTTATTTCCTGCTCAGGCTAAATAAATGCCAATATTCACCTTGAAAGAGTCATCATAAAGTGAGTCCCCTGAGATATAAAAATATACTCCTCTCATCTCCCTTCCAAACAATGTCAGATGCAGTATAAAAGACTAGTAAATGTGATAAAATCTGCTTATCTGAATTATTTTCCTCATTCTAACTGTGCAGTCATCTTTTAAACTGTCAGGAATAAAACAGAAAAGTGCAAATTATGATAATCTGACTAGAATATTTAGAAGGGAGCACTTGAAGGTCTTTAATTCAACTTTGAATTGAACTTTTTTGATTGTTATCCCTTCTATGCTGATTTAAGCAGACTAACCCAAAGATCTATCTATCTATCTATCTATCTATCTATCTATCTATCTATCTATCTATCTATCTATCTATCTATCTAATCGAAAGGAAGTGTGACCCAACAGTGTGTGCACATGCATGTAATTGACTGTGCCTCTCCACACTCTTATATAGTAATGGGGCTTAAGGTCCTAATGGTTGACTTAAAAGTGATTAGATACACAGATAGATAGAGAGTGACTAATAATAGACAGAGAGTGAGGGTGAGATGGATGGATAGATGGTGTCATCTTCAAAGATGATTTCCAATTTGGAAAACCTGACACTAAACTTTTAAAGAGGTAACCTGCATGTATGCATCATATGCAATAATTTTTGTTTGGTAGACTCATTACAACAGGGGCTGGCTTCAAAAACTATTCAGAATTTAATTTTAATTGTACAGTCTAGAACTCATGCTGCGATTCTCTTTGTGTTAAAAGCATCACAGTGATTTATCCTCATTATTGTGTAAATAGGTTTCGGCAGTTCTCAGTAAATAAAACAAAGACTGACAGGAGGAGAAGAGGGAATTTGCTTTCCTACCAATTAGAGTAGCCTTAGGCTGTACTTTTAAGAGGGGATAAATCCTGCAAATCACTAAAATGATCCTGTCACATGCACCAAATATTAAAATCGCACAGCAGCGCACTTTGTACAGTTTGCTTTCCTTTAATGAGTTGGGGTGGGTTTCATCATGAGGTTTGCATCTCACAGTTGGGGATTGTTGATTGACAGTGAAGATCATGCCCAACTGGAGCTTACTAACCAGTAGGGCCAGATGGAAAAATCACAATTCATGTTTAATATGCAGTTTTTCAGCTAACGAAAATTCCCAAATTGTCTTTTCACCTCCTACCTGTAAAATTCTTTTCCATAATAAATGCAAAATATGCTCTGTATAAGCCAGGCCTGCTATTTTCTTTCCTTCCAGCAAATTATGAAAAAGTCAGCAGAGGTGAATCTTGTTAACCTGGGCTAAGTGTTAACTTTTCAATTATGTAGAACCTAAAAGGGGAACATATGTTTGTTAAGAAGTGAAAAACAATTGTGATAATTGCATTGTCAATTAATTTTTAAAGAACTTTAAATGGTATCTAAAGTTTGTAGTGTTCTTTTGTTTCTAAGTTGAAAAGCTGTCTTTAACTAGGGTGAGTACAAAGTTCATTGTGTTACCAGGGAAACACTTCCAATATCATTTAAAACATCCACAACCATCTTTATTAATTAGATGCTTTGCACTTAGAAATGTCTTGTTCATTTTTGAAAAGCACGCTCCTACAAAATGTTTCTTGCCTGTGCTTTGATGGGCAGTTATTAGATAAATGAAGATGTCACTAGGTTGTTAACAAGTAAACACTAAGATAAAAGGCTATATATAGGGAAAAGAGAGCAGAATGACAATTCTGAAACTTACAATGTACATTTATTTTTTTCCGAGAAGCAGGTATTTGCATATATTTCACTAAAAGTTTTAATCAGCAGGCAGCAATTTCTTTGTTAATTTCTGCTTGAGGCCTGGTTGTAACAGTAGATAGATGTAGGACAGGAACCGCGTAACCTGAGCTCTAGGGTTAATTAACACATTTAAACAAACAAGGTGCTTATGCCCTGTACATGCTGAGAAATTATAGCATAAATGAAGACACTTAGGAGAAGACTTTTAAAGACCATTTTGCAGCTGCTGTCTCTGGATCGTTTGCTTCAGCCCCCAATTTAGCAAACTCAAATTCAGTTACATTATAGAACCTGCTGTTCTTGTGTCTCAAAGTTAAATTAGGAGAATATGTATACCTCTTACAATGTAAGTATGTTTCGAAAGTAGAAAACTTCTAATTACTGATCTTACAGTTGATCCATCCATTTTCTATACCTACTGAGTGTTGGGGTTCGGGAGTTTTTCTTGCTAGCATAGGACACAAGATAGGGACCAATTTCTGAATGGGAATATGTCCAAGGCAAACACTCATGTGTTCAGACATCCAGCCTCATTCACACCAGACCAGTCTAGATGTTCTACTTAAGGTGAGGCGCATAGAGGAAACCAAAGTACATGGAGAAAACCCTCTGAGAAAAGGAGAGTACATGGAGACTTCACAAAGAGAGAGAGCGAGAGAGAGACCAACTTAAGTAATCAATCCAAAGTCTCTAAAACTATATGGCACTGGTTTTAACCATGACACCTATATGTTAAACGTAACACAGTTTGACTATTTAAGCCAGTCTACCACCCATAATGTCAATTTGCTCAAAATAAAATATAGAATGTTTAAGAAACTAGATTCATGTTTCTCAACTCAACTCAGTGGGACTGGTCTTATAAGCAACATTAAAGCTGTATAAAATAATGATAATTGTTTTAAAAAACTGCTTATTGCAATACAGAGTCATAGAAAGTAGGAGGTATCAAGTCAAAGCGGGGGCCACCAGTCCCGGAAGGGATGCCATTCCTTTGCTCAAATTATGTGGTATTTTGTTTTGAAATTTTACATTGTTTTATTAACATGAGCTAGTATCACAAAGGCTTTAGATATATTTATTATTTAAAAGGACTATTTGCTTTTAATTCCATTTAACACAAATATTTTTGTCATAGAATAAATATAAAATCAATTATGTCTTGTTCATTTTGCCATGAGACATGTATGCAATGGCGAAGACTTATTTTCCCTAAGAGATAAGCTCCCCTATTCTGCTTGCTTTTTTTTTTTTAAATACTTTTCTTACCTAAACTGCAAGTATCCAGCACTTGCAATGCATGAACAAAATCACTCCCACTCAAGACAAGACTCTTAAAACCTGCTGTGATTGAGAGAACTGCTCAAAAAAACAGGTAGGCTTAATAAGGTAAAGAAATTAAAGCGAGGCTTCTTCTAGGATGTCATTAGGTTGTCTTGTTATGTACGCATTTTTTTATAGACTACTTCCCATTTTGGTTCAGAATTAATGTTAATCCGTGGCACAAATCAAACACTGAAATTATGGCAGAGGGACAATAAATTTGTCCTTATGATACTTAAGGAAGAATTCCTAGCGGAACCATTGACAAAGTCTGCAGGGATGGAGCGGTGGCAGTTGCACTGTACTTTATCATGACAGATCTCCTTTACACACTAATTTTCTTGTTAAAGAAGAGAGAATCGAGTTAAATCCAAAGAACTCCTTCTTGCTACTGGACTTGCTTGGCAGCAGAGAGATGTGTGGCAGACTAGGCTGCTTTCACTTGCTTCTTGGTAACCAGCATGTTGCGTGACACCTAACAAAATATAGTATGACTGAAACAGTGGCCTTCTTACATTGTCCCGTAGTTTGAACATTTGCTTGACATGACGGTTGAGTGATATTTTCAGTTAGTATATTAGCAATGCCTATGATACCTTTTATGTAATGTATCAATAGTTAAAATGAATATGTTTAATGGGCACACATTTCATTTGGCCGCAGTTAAAATGCCTGTATACACAACTTTGAAAAATAATTTACTTCAATAAAAGAAAAATGCACATAAAGTCCAAGAAATTGCTAGAATATGGTTAGTTTCCCTTTTTGCTGAGTAGAATTGCATAGAGATAGGTATAAAGCTATACCCATGGTACCGCTAAACTCCATTTGCACAAAAACAGTACTTACATATGGCCTACATATACTTCTGTAACATTTAATATTGCTAACTGCATTAGATCTGCTTCTCCTTCAAGATATAAAAATAAAATGCTTTTTTATTTAAAGTCTGAAACAGAGCCTGCAAAAGCCAGGCAGCATTTCCCCAGATTATAATTTATACTATATTAAGTGTCAAGAGTACTTTTCAGAAATCTAGATAACAATTCAGATGCAATCGATAGGGAGTGACAGTTGATTTTAAGACTTAATACAAGACAAGAAAGAAATGACTTGCGCATCAACTGTAGAGGAATGAATTTGTTTTGTATTTGATTTTTCTGTTAAAATTATTACTGCCCTGAATGGCTCCTTTTCAATAACGTTAAGAAGTGGGCTGTAAAGCGACAGCATATTTGTCATCTATCATACACTATTTTTTTTTTTTAACTTCATATTTGGTATGGCTTTGTGATTTGACTGCTTGAAAAAGCAAAATATAAGGAACAGAGGAACCTTTCCACATATTTCGTTTTAATTAAAACAATTTGATTTAGGTTACATTTTGGGACACCTACAGTGCTGCTTATCAAATTTGTTTCCTATGTTAACTGCAACAATGATCGAAAAGTGAACATAAGGAAGCAAATAAATACATATAGGCATGAATAAATAAATAAATAGATGATAAATACAAGACACCTACAGTGCTGGGCTTGCAGAGGAAATAGCCTTGTCAGTTAGCAGAGGCCTCTGATGTTTTGTCAAATTGTTTACCACAT
This sequence comes from Polypterus senegalus, assembly GCF_016835505.1. Classification (NCBI taxonomy): domain Eukaryota; kingdom Metazoa; phylum Chordata; class Cladistia; order Polypteriformes; family Polypteridae; genus Polypterus; species Polypterus senegalus. The sequence continues at coordinate 234,114,632 of NC_053154.1, forward strand.
AATCCTGCTAGTGATATGTCTGGATTTAGACCTATGTGTGGTTTAGGACACAAAACTCACTTTACAAATACCAGGCCCATGAAAATAATCAAATAAATACTGTCCACTATTAAGCTGCCTCTGAAATTCTACTTCTTATTTTATCATTGTGTGTAGCTAGGGAGCCTTTCAGCAGCAAAGCAAACTCAAAAATCCACCAGCGTGGACAGGAATGAGATGATGAAACTTGCCAGAGTTCAAATTTATCCATACTTCTCACTTATGACATGATTGATTTTCCTTCAGAGTGCTCAAAAATGGGATTGTCTTCCTTCCTTTTCGCTCTGGTACCGGCTAATGTATACAGCCTTGGTCTGTCTAGGAATAGCACGAGGTTGACATGTGGAAGAACAACTGAAATGAATACGGATAAAATTTGAAAGTGCAATTTTCCGTCTGTCAATCACCTCTTAAAAGAACAACTTAACCACCAATCAAAAAGGTCTTTTATGAGGTCATCCTCATTTAGAACTGGGGGGGTGTGAGGGGGGTGGTCACGATTACATTTGAAAACAACCTTAGTTGGAAATACCTAAATATTCTTTAGCTGTATAAATAATAGAAACATATTTGATTTGAATGGCCTGTCTTTTAATGTTTTACTTATTACCATATATATCAGATTATTCATTCGTCCAATGAAATAAATAAAATATCCTAAAAAGTGTTGCTCCGTGCATTAAAAATGCATAATTTCACAACCTTTTTTTTTTTGAACGTAGATTGTAGATGCTTTAAAATGCAGCCAATTAAGGTTTATTTAATTATTAAGGTTGAATAAATAACAGTGAAACATGTTAAAAATCTTTCAGTTTCAGTCAATCATAATAAAAAATTAATGAGACTGGATAGAGAGCCATAAAAACTGATAGGCTGCAATCGTGAATTATAAATTGGTATTGATTTTTTCCTTTGCAATAACACTCTCAGGTAATCGTATGTTGCCACATGTGAAGTGCTCTTTCCTGGTGGAGACAAATATTAACTATCAAATATATATGAGATGGATGCATTTATGACAAATTGCATTTTGCAAACAAAAGGAGCAGAATGCAACCAGTAGAGTAATAGGAGTAGAAAATGCAAGAATCCCACGGAGCTTATGGTGACAGCAAGGGATCCCACTGTGTCCTGGATACATAAGACACAGTTATCTCCTTCTTTCCCCGCCAGCTTTACTTTGATATGTTACCTTGTTAGTATCACTAAGAAAAGCATAAATATTTTTTATTATTTGTGAAGCTCATCCTGTCTTACTTAATAGACAGGGCCACATGGAGTTAAAGCCATATTATATGGTGCCTCATGTAAGTGATCATTCAAAGCAAGCAGTGCTCGTATTTTAGGATGTCACTCCTTTATTAATTCCAAATCCCCCCTACCTTCCCTCCCTGAGAACAGAAGAGGGGTTCTTCTGATTTCCTGTTTGCTGAAGACATGTGGAAACAAACAGGACATTTCCCCAGGCAACATCAGATAAAGTGGACAATTACTATTGGCATTCTACATGTAAATATTTAACACTTCACAGCTAGTTTGCACCTAAATGCCCATTAGATGTTGCTGCAAGCCTGGACACCATTTCCCCAAAGAGCTACATTGGCCTTCATCTAGGCTGTTTATTGGATTACAACAAACACAAATCTTGTTCTTAATAGCGCTGAAAGAGGGCCCAATTTAAAGCAAGAAGGACTGATCGAGTTCCTTCAGTGCTGACGAGGTACAAAACCGGGCCAGAGCAAAATCAAAGAAGGAGCAGGGTCCCTGACAAAATGACATCCGCTAATTGATGAGCCTCAATACCAGTTCATTAACCAGACAGCTCAGGCTTAATGGTTAAGACAAAGAAAATGGAATGTCTCTGGAAATATTTTAATGGGGCGCAGACACTTTTTTTTTATGCTCAAGCAAACAGATTTAAAAAAAAAAAAAAAACTACAAAATGCTATTTCTCAGTCTTATAATATGGGAAGCGTGTTTATGGTGTGTCAAAGGGCAAAATTAAAGGAGAAAAATGTCCTGAGCTGTCATTTGCCTAACACATGGGGAATAAGTTCCAGCTTTTTTTCAAGTAGGAAGAAAGAGGGCCTGGGTGTTTTTACTATAAGCAACTGTCAGCTACTGTTTCTTCTTCTGAGTCAGGTAACGTTAAAAAGAACTTAAAGAAAACAGTGCAATATTTTCGTTTTCTTTTTTTTTTTTTTTTCCCCCTTCCCTCTTGCAGAAGTCTTTCTGGTCCAAATTGTCTTAAGTGCACATTGCTGCATTGAACCTGAGACCTCAAGCAATGACCTCTGCGCATGTATATTTAATAGGCCAGCAGTTAGCAAGGGTGCTGCTCTGATCAGAATTCAAAAAGTGCCTTTGAACACCCCTGTGTATTCTTGCATGCATGGCCCCAAGCTGCTAGCACCAGATGTATAAATCCTACATTACAGCTGCAGGTAGCAGTAGTCCTTTTTTTTTTTCTTTGTGGGCTCTAGTAGTATAATGGTGGGGAAAAAGAAGAAAAAGAGAGAGAGAGAGAGAAAAAAAAAAGCACCCTGATATTTGCCCTCACAGAATATCACTGAGCTTCATGTCAAAACTACCGGCAGTTTACAAGAGCAGTTCATTTCTCAGACACAATTAGTTTGTAGAAACACTATTGACTGCCTAATGCTTGTTTGTTCAACAGCTCTCAGTGAGTTACACGCTCCTCTACGTGACAAAACATTAACGACGGGAGCTCTTGATTTCTCCAGAGTGCCTACTCTCTTTGCAATCTCCCCTGTGCTTCCCCCTCTGGGGTTTTCGTACAGAATATACGTCCATTTTGCAACACCATTGAAGTAAAAAGCAAAGCAAAAAAAAAAACCAAAAAGCCCAAACTGAAACTTAATGGCTTGGTGACATAACTTGACTGTGTGTTTCAAGGAGTTAACTGAAAATAACAACAAACAAAAAGGTAGAACGAGCTGGGGGGTGGTTGGTGGATGCTAAATTTGGATCAAATTGTCATTGGCACAAAAACCTCGGCCTGTCGTAGCCCTGCTGAGGGTGTATATTTATGCCCAGGGATATACCCTGGGGAAGAGATATTAAAAAATGGATGATTTGAGTGACACTAAATTGCTCAGAGTCAAATTCAGCCCACTTTATTCTTATACTGAGTGCATACTCTGCTTATTAACAGATAAAGCCAGAAAGTGTATTAAGGATATACTTCTCTGAGCTTAACATACGTATGACGAACACTGATCCCTATGCCAACGGTCCTTAGGGATTACAGCAGATACACCGGACAAACTGAATTCAAAAACTGTTAGCCATCCTGTCCACCCCAGACTCTTTAAACCAATATCTGCACTGAACAAGACCCAATTGCACCAGCCCCCCACACACACGCACACACACACACACACACACACACACAAACCCCACCACCCCACCCCCAGTTCCAAAATCCTCATTCTTTGCAATGACCTCTGTGCTCTGGAAACAATTACTCCTGGAAAGGCTGTCAATATCATTATTTTTACAAGAAATCAATACGCCTCACAAAGTTAATGGGGGATTCAGGCAGCAAACGTTTACCTTCTCACTGTCAGTGGTGCAGCGGGCTGTACTCCGGCACAGATGACAGATTCGCCTAGACACCAAGCAGACAGTAAGCAATGGGTATAAAAGAGAAATGGGCTGCAGGCAGGCGTGGAAAACGTCAGCTTCTGCAGGCATCTATGCTCTAACGAGCCAAAGATGTCAGTGTCTTGTAGTGTCCACTCTGGAACAACTTGGAAGAAGAAAGAATGCTCATAAAATAGGGATTAGAAAGCAGGCTGGAATTTTACAAGCTACAGTATATCTGTTTATTTTCATAAGCTTACAAGATTTTTTTTTTTTTTTTTGTCAGTTGTATCACCTACAGTGAAAATGAGATAGAGAGAAGGAGAAAATTAAGTGAGAAGTAAAAAGCATGCCCTGATAAAATCAGGGACTTGACAATGTAATGCGATTGTTTGTTAAGCAAACTTTTACACACCTCTGCTCCAACCTTGCTACTTTTTCCCACAGACAGTGTTTTCCTTAAACCTTTTAAACGTGTGTAAATATGGGGGATTGGCGTAGGCAAAATAAAGTATGACAGGGTGGACTACTGGTTAAGGTATTGGACTGTAAGCTACAAGCTGGCACCATCAACCAACATCACTAATTCAAAGCTGTGAGTCTCACTTGACCTACAGGTAGCCTGTTGATATAAATTTAACTGAAAATGAAGTACTTCTAACAGCTGTCATATCGATAAGCGCTATAAAAATGAAAACTTAATTAATTAGAAATAAGAAACTCACACATTGGACAGGCTTACTCATCTATCCCAGAAGTATTACACAGAAGGAATCGTCATTGAGCAAATACAAGCACACCCTACTCATCCTGAGCCAACTTAGAGTTGACAATTAGTCCAACATTCATGTCTTTCAGAGGAAACTAGAGTACCTGGAGAAAAGCGACAAGAGCCCAGACTGAAAGTGCAAACTCCGCAGAGGCAATGACAAGGCTCACAGCCTAACCCATAACATCCTCAGAGGCATGAGGCACTGTGCGAATGGGCCACCCTCAAGTCATACTCATTACCATTCTTCTTTAACAGATTATTTCCAATGTAGTATTGACGGAATGAACTCTTGTCCAAGATATGTTTCTTTTTCATTTTTTACCCCGACACCCATGTCATGCATTTTGTAAACATGCTACCCATTGCAAGTTCATGGAGTTTGCCCCAGAAGAAAATTGAATGTAAAGCAAGAATGGATAGGACAATCAGAGGGCACACTCTTGCAAACACTAACTCGCATTTAATCAACTTGCATTTAAAAATTAGTCCAGGATACACATCTTTAGGATAGTTTGAAGAAATGGGGAGAATATGGAAACTCCACACATAGATTGAACAGCCTGATAATGGAACCTTAGTCCTGAAAGCTATAGGGCAGCAGCACTAAAATGTTACACTAAACCCTTATTTATAATGATCTTTTATAATTAAAAAAATATATATATATTTACCTTGTAGTATGACCATCTTAAGGACTAACACCTTGCCCCCCCAAAAAATCTACATCTTTCCAAGACCTGCTATTCGGCTAATTAAATATGACCACATATGCTTCCTAAACTTGCAAAAGTAAAAAGAGAATGCAAAGCTTGAAGCTCCCAGAGTCACATTTCACATTTTTCCACACTGCAACATACGTTAGATAGCTATTTAACTACTCTGATCTATAGCTGTAAAATACTTTCAATACTTTGTATCACCATGTCCCAGATGGGCCGCAAGCTGTGCCAGAATGCCTCTTGTCAACAGCCCTGTGAACTATGTGATCATATCACTACACAAGATGTGGTTTCATGCTAGTCCTCTTTTTCTTTTTCCACACTGCTCTAGTCCTCATCCTAGCCCTATTCATCATTAGCATACATGCTTGTCTACATTGTGGCAAACCCAGCATTCCACACTCGCCATCTACAGTGCATGCAATGTTAAACAACCCAGCCATCAAATGAGAGCAGTTGCTCCCTGTGTTACTCTAAAGAAAGAAATAAGTGCCCTAAATGCATGTGATTTGTGGGTGCAAGGTGAAATGCATTTTATAAGAAGTGGAGAATTTGGAGATTGAGGAAGTGTAAAGTGACGGGAGAGTAAACTGATTAAATTCATTTTATTAGGATTCACGTTCCTGTCCTGTGCCCGATGCTGACAGGATAGGCTCCAGCCCCTTGCAACCCTGATTTGGATTAAAAGGTTTCAGAATGTTGTTATTTTTATTACTATATAACCCTTTTTTTTGTTGTTTTTGATGAAAATTCTCCTCCTGTGTTTCGGTGTATGCAGCTCAGGCACACTCTCAGATACTATTTGAATTCCTGCCATCCAAAACTAGAACACACTTTTTTTTAGACATTCCTTCACCTAGTTGGTTGTGTACCATTTAACAAAAGCTTTCTGAGACATTTGTCATTCTTAAAAGTCCCACGATTTTCCAGCTGTGGTCTACTCCGAATGGTTAAGGTAACCTTTTTCAATCCTTGGCATAACCAATCACAAATATGAACAAGCCTGCTTGGTTACAGTCCTCCTCCTCCTCCTCCTCTTTTTTTTTTTTTTTCCTCCCCTGTCACAAAACCTATTAGTCTGAGACTGTGCAAACTGTTATCACTTGGGTTTAAACAGCACGGCCCAATAAAAGTGGCACACTGTGATAATTATGATTATTTTGGTTTCCTCTTATTTTAATTATATGACAGCAGCACGTGGGAAGGATCCAAGAGCACTAAAAGAATTCGCCCAGCGTTCAATGGATTGGAAACTGTGCAAGTGCTTCACGTCATTAGGCCAGTCGTTCACAGCTTTTGGGGGCCCTAATGCAAACCACATGCAGAACTCGGGCTGATTACAGAGGCTCATAAACAGCTGCACTCCGATTGGCCATTGCAGGATGGGAAATACCGGGTCTCGGAGGGAAAAACAACAAACAGACCTCATGTCTACAAAGCAGAACTCCAAATATTTTTCATGCATTGTGGGTTTCGGTAGGCGCAGCAGGCTGCTTAAAAAAAAAAAAATACTGGGCCCAAATTGAACATTTGCTTGACATGATGGAAAAGTGAGTGCTATTTTCTGTTATATTGCCCCTATTCTACATCGACAAGAATATATTTTTGCTGTTCCCAACTGATTTCACAGTAGTGAACTCCGTTTATGAATTATCTGACACATTTCTTGCAATTTTTCTGACAACAGTGCTCAGTGGAAATTTCAAGGCACCTCTCTCCTGACAAGTAGAAATATCAATATTTGAATAAATTGTGGATTTTAAACTTCTCACTTCGATGCACCGGAGCAGGGAAGACTGAATTTTTCTTTTACTGGGTCTAATCCCCTTGAGCCTAAAGGAAGAAATCTGTATGCAGCATTTCATTACAAGAAAGCTGTACTGAGTGACATTTGAAGCACACATCTAAGTCGACCTGATGAAGTTTACTTCCTTCAAACAACAAATAGCAGCTTTGTATTATTTCCCCCTTCTCAGGGAAAAAAAGTGAAAGCATGATGGCTGAGCAAAAAGCAGAAATGTTGATTCACAAATTGACAGGCCAATCTTTAAACAAATGTGTTTCTTGGGGAAAAATGCAGCTTTGTTCGGGCTGAGCATTTTTCTTTTGCCTGACAGAAAAATTCCGAAGCTGATTAGAAGGAACTTGTTAGGATTCTGTCTCAGACACACTGACTCCACATTTTAACAAGCATGTGAAGAAAACAACATAAAGATAACAAAACATTGTCATTAACATTTATGAGTGTTGCAGATGTCACTCAAGATGCGGCGTTATGAATAAAATAATTCTATTTCCACGCTGTTGAAAAATGGGGAAAATAAGACGCATATGTAAAAGCCGAAAGAAGGAAAAAGAGGGGGGAAAATCTGGCACAAGATGACAGAGTGTTTTAATTTATATACTGAAAAATGTTTAGATTGTAGTTTGTTGATGATCTTTTTCAATTGCATACAGAGACAAATGAATTCATAGTCTGGTGCTGAATGCTAAAAGAAATTCCTTTACCTTCTTCTTCAGAAAACAGTTGTCAATCAGACATCCCATTAAACGCAACAGCGTGAGAGATAACGTAACCAATTTTTAGCTTGTACTCTAACATTCATTAGAATTACTCCTGTACCACTTGTCAGGGCTGCATGCTGTTTGGTGGCTGACGTGTCTTGCTGCAGAAGTATTTACGCGATTTACTCCCCACCTCTCGCCTCTCTGCTTTTTACTAAGCCTATCTTGATCAAATACGTTTGTTCTCAGTGAATGAACTTTGCTTAACAACTGAGGAAAATTGAAAATAAATAACTAAATCTTGCGTCCCTTTTTTGGCAGAACAGTCTTTTAAATTTTTTGTATTAAAAGGTTTCCTCAAACACCCAGAAGATGTGTGTGTTAGGTTAATTCATCCCACTGGGAGTAAATGAGTTTTTGATTGATTCCTGCTTTGCAACTAATGCTGTTAGAACTCACTCCAGCTCCCCAGAAGAAGAATGTTTAGAAAATGGATGAAAGTAAATAACTTTGCATTGTCGGAAGGAAAAAAGCAACACTTTGAATTTTTACTTCTTGGGATGTTAGAGTGTTTATTTTTTGCTGCCCTTTCACACCACAGGATGCTTTGGTTCATATCCTGCTTCAGACACTGTCTGTGTGGAAATTGCATGTTCCTCCTGTGTGTGCATAGATTTATCTCCAGGTGCTCACATTTTTTTCTCTTAAAGACACGTGTTAGGTTATTTGATTAACTTAAGTAGACCTCTTATGAATTAAAGTACTCTGTACCTTTGCCCAACAGTTGGTTTCTGCCAAGGTAGACTCGTCCCCACAACACTGTGCTGAAATAAGCAGGTGAGGTAATGGATGGATTATGTTTTATTTAAAGTGTTCCTCGATTCATGTGAACCTACTTTTTTATAGGCTTAAAATAAGCGTGAGTTTATCCTAACAACACCAGGATTGTGGCAGCAGTGAATCCTAGATGCCATGCCAATCCATTGCACTGCACACTCTTTCACACATCGAAGCTCACCTCTACTGAGGCAATGTACAGTCACTAATAAATGTAGGTAGAAACTAGAAAATCGAGATAAAACTGAAGCAGATACAAGCACAACAATACAATTTACAGTACACAAGTCAGAAGCTAGGAAATGTTAGACTGAAATGCTAAATCTGTGTGAAAATGCCACCCTAATGCTTTTTCCTTTAAAATATATAAAACATGTTCTAGATTGGGACAAAGTAAAAGGCCTGTATAATAGTAACCACACTCATAAGAACCTTTCTTCTAGGATTTTCCACAATCCGGAGTGAGGAGTGCATCCCGCAGGCGGATTAGCATGTTCTGCTTGATTAAGTAAGGTTGTGTGTTTTGGAGTATTGTTTTGTGTCATGGTGAGGTGCTACTCCTAAAATAGCTGGCTCACAACTCTGCAAGTTAGAATTTAAATCCCAACCTGACCACTATCTTTACAGAGTGTGAGTTTTCAATTTGTGATTTTTTTTTTTGGCTTTTTTTTTACAGCTACTTTGATCTTTATTTCTCACCTTAGTTAAGTGCTTTTTAGGTTAGCTGGTACCACCATGTCAGTCCTGTGTTCATGTGTGTCCTTACATAGGCTGACTCTCTGTCTCATGCTGCTTTCTGCCTTGAACCCATTTTTCAATTATTTATGTATGCATGCATGCACTTTGGTTTTCCTTCCACAACTCAAAGATGTGTGTTAGGTTAACTTTCACTAAATTGGTCCTAAGTGAATGAGGTGTGTAGAGGCTAAGTGATCTTATAAGCTTCCTGTCTGCTGTTGGTTCCTGCCTTGAGCCTGATGCACCAGAGAGAGTCTGCCACAAGCCTGATATAAACTAAGGTGGTGGAAGAGTGTGCTTTGTTATGTCTAAAGTAGTCCTGTTTTACTGTTTCTATGAATGTATAACTATACTCTGTGATGGCCTTGTACCCAGTCCAAGGTTTGTTCTTGGCATTCACCCTGTTTTGCCAGGGTAGGTTCCAGCTTCCTTAATGCTGCAATACAAAAGCAGATTCAGAAAATGGATGAATGGAACATGTCTTCTCATTTGACAAACTCTCAGTGACAGATTTCTATCCTGTTTTTTCCAACCTCAGTCTCTTGTCTTACAAATCTAGAGCCTTGATGATGGCTTCAAGCTTGTCTTGCTGTGAAGGATTTTCTCTTTTACATCACAAGAGGTGCCACAGATCTGATAGTGCCACTTCATGATAGATTGGTTCCCTTACTTCTTTTTTTTTTAACACACTGAAGGAGGTCAGTTGATGTGTACTATCTGAAGTGCCTGTAGGGTGAGAGTCCACGTACACTTGTACCATTTCTGTCACCTGTACTGTTTTATCTTGCTGGTCTTTACAAGTATAGATACTGTATGTGTGGAAATAATAAACTACACTTAACTAACTAAAGCAATAGTCAGGACAAAATGTTGTGCTGTGGAACTTGAAAGCCACTGTTTTTGATGTACATCTAGCAGTTCCTCTGGCAAACAAATGACAAATGCCTACCCGCAAGTACCGTCATCTGAATATTTGAAAGTTTGAAGACCAGTAAATATAGTTTTTAGACTGTCACGTTTTGTGTACCCGACACACGTCTGTGAACTGTTTAATTCCCTGCATCATGTTGTTGTTTTCCAGTTCTTGTGTACATAGCTTAATACATGATGAAGCGCTTCTTTAATAGAAGAAGTGGAATTGGTTTGGATGTCCAGATATCCAGGGCTCTATCTCGCAAAGTAAGGCAGTCACACTCAGTCTGTCTCCCTTTTCAATTTCAGTGTGTTCTGGTGAACCAATAATGCTCTGATGCATTTCACTCTTGACTGGATACAGTGAGATTGCTAATCAGGATTACTTGATTCAGTCAACACTGATTTCAATAAAAAAAGGCAAAAAATTATCATAAATATAGAGGAAGTGCTGGCAGTAGTGACAGGTGATTAAAATCTCATTCGCTTGGAATCAGCCTGATTCATGGTGGTCAGATAGAGGAAGTCCTCATATCAACAGCAATGTGATGATTATCTTGCTCACTCCCAAGTCATTTCTGATTGCACATGCACACACAAATTGGCACAAAGTAGATTCATGAACAACAAATAATCATGTGGGAGCCTGACCTCTTCAAAACAAGCCTTTGTTACAGTAATTTCACAGAGGCAAGCAGGCATGGGCTAGCTAATACTAATTTGCTGTCTGTAAAATTACAAAAACGAAGAAGGGAGGGATAAATAAAAGGTCTGCACTTTGTACTGCATACACATGGAATGATGACCTATGAACAGGCCAACCCCTTTAATTGCTAACAAGATGATAACTTAATGTTTTTTGTATGCATTGATCTAATTGTATGTAATTGCAATTTGTATCACAGTGATTAATACTTTAGGAGAAAAAAATCTGCAAATGTCAGCTCAACAGAGCTCTGCATTGCATTTAGCTTGAGGTCGTTATGCATTTTGTCACAATCTTTTTCTATTTGCTAACATAAGCTAAATAAATTCAAGATCCACTTTACATAAAAAGAAATCTTCTGATTTATTATTATAAAATATCTGGCTCTTCGACCTTTCAGCCGAGTCAGTTTTTGCTTAAATAAAACCTACAATGCATTGGTTAGGAGAGATCATTAGGGCTTAACAGTCGTAGAACGCATTGGCTCAGCATTGCGACTTTCATTTGAACAATTTTTAAATGCAGCCTGTGCCATTCACTGTCACAACATTGAGGCGCAGAAGCAGAATTGGCTAGCCAGCAGAAGCAAGAACTAAAAAACTTTACTTTCAATGTCCGTTGGTCCTGTGGCTTGTGTCGTATGCTATGGCAGACATAAAAGAGATCAGACTAGGGGGAAAGAAGTCAGATGTTCATCACGCACCCTATTGTACCCATCCAGGAGTCAACAAAAGGTTCTATAGAAATAAAATGTATTGTTAACATCAATTCTGGTTTCTTTCAAGGAAAAGTGGAAGAAAATGAAAAAGATCATTCTTAATTTTATTTGCTTTCTTTATTTTAAGTCAGCACAGGACTCTCCAGTGGCTTCATCCATGAAGATGCTGTTCAAAGTAGTAAGCCATTCTTTTGGGGTTCATTATCTGATGTTCCTATGGCGTAGCAAATTTATGGAGTCTCTTTCAAAGGATTTGTGTAGCTAGGGGACAGGAAGGACCGAAACTCGCTTAATCCCAGCTTATTTACCATTTTAGCACTTGCAATTATTAGGACACCCCATGAAGCAATTGGTAGCAGCTAGTCTTCTTATTTTTCAGCAGCAGTAAAGAACAAATATCTTGACAGAATTGATGTCTTCCAGTGGTAACAACATTTATTTACTTAACTTCAGCTTGAATCCTAAGACAGAGCCACCAAACAGTGGCAGGTAACTGTTTCATCAGCACATAAAATTTGCAGAGCCACTTAGTCCATTTCCAGGTTACGGGGAGCCGGAGCCATTCCCACAGCACTCAGGGCAAGAACAGCCTGGTAGGAGTGGTAGGCTGTCACAAGGTTTTCTGATGTACATACTCATACAGGACTAATTTAGAGTCACCAGTAAAAAAAAATATATATATATCATCTAAAGAATACCCCCTTACTCATGGGGTGAACATACAGACTATGTATAGACAACAACCATGTGCAGGATTCAAACAGTGGGAACTGGATCTGTGGGGAAGCATTGCTACTATACCACCTAACTCACAAGAAGCCAGAAGAAGAAGAGTGTTAATGCTTAAATATATATCCATCCATCTATGCACAGTCAAAACCTGTTTCATCAGCCATTAAGGTAGTAGAAAGCTCAGCAACATCATGCATAAGGCTTGAAACAAGCCTGATTGGGACACTGACACTGGGCCAGGTTAATGTCCAACATGCCACATGTGCCTTTGAGATGTGGGGACATATTGGAGTACCTGGAGGGAAAAGGTGCCAAATAGGCGCTGGGAGAATATACAAACTGTGACTGGGCCTTGGGTCAAATTTAGGGGTGAGCTAGAGATGCTATCCACTGCACCACTCTGCTAGCATAGTGCTTATATAAATCCATAATAAGCAAATATTGTACAACACATCCTTGCACTTCTGTATAAATAATATAACTAATAGTAAATAAAACCAAACATTTTGTTCAATGAATTTGTTTAAAAATAAATAAATAATACAGAACATATCTTCACGCTTTTCTAAAACCATCATGCTTTCTTAAATACTAGTTTTGGATACTCTTTTATTACTTATTACACAGCTTTCTTTATGGAATGCATTTGAAACATTTGCCATCATTCCTCTTGAGTTGACTCCACCATAAGTGTTAGTGCCATCATAAATTTGCCCCTTGTGTAGCTGCCCTTGTCTTCCAGAAACCACTAAATGCTAGGATTTCATACCAGCTGATTTCTTACAACTGTTTAAAAAGGAAGCTAGTTGAGAAGGTAAAGATCTCCAGTGCCAGCATGAAATCACAACCAATCAGCAAATGATATCACTGGAATAATTACTCCTGTTTAAAAACATGCTTTCAGCCAGTGACAGAATCCAAGATTGCCCCAGTCGCCTCTAGTAGAATGACATATCTAAACTATGGAATATTTCACAATGTAATATTTTCAGAGGACTATCACCAAAATTAAATACAGTAGCTGCACTAGGTGTCAAAGTGCAAGTCAATTTCTTAGTCAGAAGTTGTCTAATAGAAATGAGTAACAGCAGTCAAAGCAAAAGGAGATTTGCTTGAAGCTGGAGATCTGGCTTGCGTTCCAAGCAATTAAAGACCACTGAATCTATGGGGGAGAACGCAAGGTAACATGTTATTTAGTGTGGTCGTAGGTCGTAAAATCAACCTGTTGAAGGACAGCCATGGGGGCATGTATAGGGAGGCATCTAGTAAAAGGCTCATTTTACAGTCATCTGGATTGCGTCAAAACTAACCTGAAGTTGAGGCCAGAGAATGAAGTGACCCACTGGTTCTAACATGGAGCACAGATAATGTTCAATTCCCTTTTGCGTCTGTATCTGATAACCCAATAATTCTAGCTCCACTATATTATTCATGCTCTCTTGCACAAGCCACTTCCAAACTACAGATGTATGGAAGGTTTTATGCACAGTGGAAGATGTTATTGCACTTGGCACTTGCTAATTAATAAAAGGTGCTTCACTATCAGGTTTTCTGCCTGTCCCAATGGAGGCCTGAAGCATATCATCCACAGTCAAGCATATGTGATTCTTTCCAACATATGCATTACGAGCTGTAAAAACATTACTAAATGTATATTAGATAAAATGGATTTCACGATTGGTTGTGGTGGGTCAGGCAGACTTTATCATCTCACAGGGATAATATAAAAAACATGATATCACAAAACAAAAGCAAAAGGTCGTATTTGGACTTTTAGAGCAACAGTTACAAATTAAAGAAGTCTCTGTCTTAAGCCCAACAGGAAACATAAATTCCTTAATACCATTCTCCCCACCCCCTTAATTTTAAGGTCAAAAGCTAAGCCCTGACGTCTATTTTATGATAGATAAACAATGGCCTGGAATTTGCAGCCCGGGAACTTGTTGATGGCTATCAAACTTCATCCAGATAATGAAGTTTACATTACACAGATACAAACCAATCACTGCAAAAGTAGCAGTGTAATTCGGATGGGGAGGATGGTTTGGGTAAATTGAACAATATGTGAAACACAGCTGGCCTATATCGCTTTTCATTGTTTTTTACACCCAGCTAGTTGAAATCACAGTTTGATTCATCCTTTGATAGCATAAGAGGAAACGCTAAGTATCAACATAATTGGAATAGCTAGTTTTTGGTTCCACTGCACTAAATGAAACACATTCTGTAAGCAATAAAATACTGCCATGAATCAACAGCAAAAGACTGTTCTAATAAATATGCCATTTAACTTTTTTCATTCCTTATTCACAATCCCTTCCAGAAAATAGCTGAGCCCTTACACTCAAAACATGCAAACATTACAACAGTCTTCATAGCGGACACTGCCAAAAACCTTGTAACATTCTGAATCAGGTCGAATCACACCTAATTTCCTTCCCTTAATGCTAAGTTTAAAAAAACAGATATTTATTGGAATTTTGAGAGTCCGATTGGTTGTCATTCTGTATGTTAGAAATAAAGCTGGGTACACAGAATTGTATACACTTCATTACCAAAAGAAAAGAAAATCCATCCCATCTATTCTTCCATTTTTACAACTCATCCTACCCATCTTCTTCTTTTCCATTACAGTAAAGTGGAACTGGAGTCAGTCCCAGAAGTATCAGATGCAAGTCAGGAGTTCAGGCACTTACATTGAGTTAATTTAGGAATGGGGGCTCCCAAAAAATATGAGGACATGAGGAGAAGTTGCAGATTCGAAGCATATAGTGAATGGACTGAAAAATTAACTTGTTGGGCAATTGTAAAATAGCTGAGTTAAATACTACAATCCTGTGTTGACAAAAAACTCTGTTTTATTACCACGTATGTGTGCTTAATTATATCCACAATATGTTCCTAAATAAAAACACCCATATATTTTCTGAATTTTCAAAAACAGGACAATATGGCATGATCTAGTACCAGTGTAACATGGCATGCATGAGCTGTATTTTCACCCGGACTCGGATGCAAGAATGGGCCCTTAGTGAAATATCAGGAAGGAGGATATAGCTTGAAGATAGACACTTTACAGGCATGTCCCCTCCAACAACCTAAAATGACATGAATAACAAGGGACTGCTCCATGTTAAATACGCTTTACTGACATCATGGCGAGACCAAGTTGCACTAATTCCTCCAAGCCTAGAATGTATGCCTTGTCCCCAACAGACACTGACACAACATAATACATGATTCCATCATAGAGTAACCTCATGTATACCAAGCCAGTTTTTAGAAATGCACACCTTGGCGATAAAACTAGTATGCTTTGTAAAAGCCATGCAGATACAGAGAGAATATGCATACCATAGTTTACATAGTGACTGAGCTGGGCATTGAGTTCTGATCC